>NW_008689819.1:92308-166678 GCF_000695815.1 Acanthisitta chloris | reverse complement strand
AAAGTATTATATATATAAATATAAACTGTCTATTAAATATATTTAGCTTGTGCTTAAGCTCTGCATGGCAAATAGGTGGTTGTTACCTCCTTCCCTGAAAAGAGGAGGCAGACAGGGCAGGAGCATCTCGTCTGAGCCCACAGTATTCAGTAAATTTCATTGTAAAGATGCCACATCCTGATTGAAAATAACAGCCAGTTGTTACCCAGTAACACTGGAATTGCCCAGAGAAAAAGGAGAGGGACATGCCACACATGTACAGGCAACAAGGAGAAAATGAATCAAAGTAAAAGAGGTACCATTCCTTTAAATATATCAAAGTATATTCAGAGAGAGCTTGGGACCACTGACACACAGGGATGCAAACACGGGGAATATTTTATCCTTGTTCCTCACTGTCAGGAGGTGGGAATCACTACTTCTCAATGTCAGGCACAGAACAGCATTACCCCAACACCAGGCACATGCAAACTTCCCTCTTGACCTAGTTGCAAAGTCAACACAAGTTTTGAAGTCCTCCCCCAGGTCTCAATGCTTTGGAACCAGTGATGCAGACCGTATTAGTACTATTCCTATCTTTCTGTCTGCAGTACAATTGTTGATACTGAACCTTTGTTTTAAGAAGTACTTATTGTATCAAATTTTACATGTATGTTGGTCTTACCCCAGGTTTTGAGTATATATAGCTCTAACAAAGTGGGGGTCAACCTTTAAGAAACTCTGACAAATGCAGGAACCATTGGAGCCTGTCTGGGCATGATGTCTGTGCTGCATCTTCAGAACTGATCCTGAACATCAGCACTTCTTTATTACTTCAGATCTAATGAATCTCTTTGCCCTAAAACATATTTTTAAAAATGTTTTAAAACTACTTGAGAGATTCAAGGACGAGGAGATTGCTCCTCCTTTTTCATTATTTACTTTTATATCAGATTTGTACTGCATTTCTTCAGTCTATAGCATGATACATGTATTATACTGTTACAAACCTATACCATCTGACTTTTTTAGCAGAGAGACATTAGTTGCAATGTCAAGTTTTTTCCAGAGTATATGCTTATGTGGGTTTAATAGATGTCAGAGACAAGAAAGCACATCACAATCTGCAAGTCTGACCTCCACTTAACACAGACCATTGGATTGCTCTTTATTAATTCCCACTTCACCTCCAGTAGCTGTCCTTGAGCTACAATATCTCTTTGAGGGAAAAATCAAATATTCTTATATACATTTTCAGTGATGCAGAATGTATTACCTGCTTGGATACATTGCTACATTGACTGAATTCTTCTGTTGTTAGAAATACTGTTTTTATTCTTGCCTGAATCTTCCTTAATACACTGAAGAGAAAGAAGATATTCCTTGCTTGGGGATGAAGTCCAAGAAAAATATTTTACCAGAAATTCCAAATTGCTGCTAATTTTGATTTTTTTGGTGATCTAAATAGATTAACCTCTCAAGGCATGCTTCTAACTTGTCATTTTTCCAATATTCTCTCAACCCTCTTCAGCCTCTTAAATTCCCATTTCAAAGAACAGGCCATAACAAGGTGTGGTACTCCAACAGCAGTGCAAATTGCAAGAGAGAATGTAAATTCTCCTATTCAACACTCTCACAGTTCCACATTTAAATATGGTGGTAACGGTTGCACATTTAAATGTGGCAGTAACCATGTGGAACACTCTTGTTACATTGGGAACTATACTTCTCCACCATAAACCTCAAGTCTTTCCTACAATAAGATGCATTATTCTGCAATTATGTCTTGTTTCTTTATTTTATGAGATGTATGATTTTATATTTGGACATATTCTAAGAAATTTCTCTGCAATTTTTGCCTTCTCATGGTGAAGTTTGTACCTCAATCTGTTCTACCATCAATTACTCTTGGGCATTATTTTACTTTTCTTTCATCTTACATCACCTGAAAATTTTATTGACATGATTTACAGGCATCTTTCAAGATTATGACAGAAGTCTAGTTTACTTAAATATGAGGAAAAATGTTAAATGTTCTCAGCTATGAGCCAAGCCCTATAGGATCACAATAGAAACAGCAGCTCAGCAAGATTTCCTGTCTCTAGGAATATTTTAGAACAATTCCTTAGGAAGTTTTTGATTCATTTACAACCTAGACTGTTGATTTTATACTAGTTCAATTGATTAATCAAGAAGTCATCAGATATCAAGTTAAATGTTTTCCTTTTACCTGTGTGTTGCACCAACGTTTTTGCTTTTGCTGTCTAATTTCACAGTGCTGTCAAAATATATGCAGTCAGTTTGATGAATCTTTGCTTCTGTAAACTCTTTAATTTCTTTATCATTCAAGATTTCTTACTAGTAATTCCGTTATTTTGTCGATGCTTCCTGTCAGACTAAGGAGATCTATAATTGCCAGGTCATGCAAATTCTGTATAAATAATTGCACAATGCTATCCCACTGCCAGACCCCTGAAACTATGTCTGTGCTGTAAGGACTGCTGAAAACCCATGGTAATGGTGATGGCAGTTCCTGGGTCAGCACTGGGAACAACAGAAACGATGCACATGCATGAGAAAATAGGTAATACAGTAAAGTGCAGACAACTCTTTAGTGCTGTTCTACATTTTTCTATCACTTATGTTTTCTCCTCATTGCCCTTTTGTCTCTTTTTTTCTTTCTTTTGGGGAAATAATGGTACAGTTTTCCTTTCCCAACAGCTTTTTATCCTTTTTAAATTTTTATCATTTTTTTTAATTAGATGAAAAAAAATCTTTTCTTGGGCCTTAATTCCCTTGGATCCTTTTCCTTTGTATTTGCTGCAATGATTTCTCTGTTCCTTGTCTTCTATTCCCTTCTTGGGTAGTTCCGTACAGGAAGTCTCTCTATCTCTCTAATCCTTTTATTTTCTTCTTCCACATTCCATGCTTTGTTACCTCTTTCAGTCTCTTTATCCTTCCAAATAAACAGCTCATTCTGAGGTTTCTGTGCAAAGAAAGTTAATTCACTCATTATCTGATTCTTTCCCCTTCTGGTCATGTCAATTCTGAGTATACATTTTCATACCTTTTTCACCCATTTTCAATAATTTTTTTAAACGGTATCTTTCTCTAAGAGACTTCTTTGAAATAAGTATATATTCATGTGGATAAAAAGCCACTAGTTTCTAGCGACTGAGATTGTCTTTGACCTCCTGAAGTTGGTGATCTGTGGTGATTTTGAAAGAAATGCTTGTTTTTGAGTACTTGCATTGGGTCACTATTTTCCCCCACAAACTCTAATGAATATTTATTTCTTGCAAATAATATATTGTATTAATATCTTATTCCTCTGTCAAATAAGTCAACATACTGTGTGGGCAGAAATAGAATCATAGAATCATAAAATCATAGAATGGATTGAGTTGGAAGGGTCCTTAGACAGCACCTCTCTCCAACCCCCCCTAGCATGGGCTGGAACACCTTCCACTAGACTAGGTTGCTCCAACACCATCCAACCTGGCCTTGAACACTTCCAGGGATCAGGCATACACAACCTCGCTGGGCAACTTGTGCCAATGTCTCACCACCCTGACAGTAAAGAATTTCTTCCCAATATCTAATCTAAACCTACTCTCTTTCAGTTTAAAGCTGTTCTCATTTGTCCTACCATAACATGCTCTTGTACAAAGTCCCTCTCCAGGTCTCTTGTAGAGTCCTTTAGGTCCTGGAAGGCTGTTCTAAGGTCTCCCCAGAGCCTTCTCTTCTTCAGGCTGAACAATCTCAACTCTCTCAGCCTGTCTTTGTAGGAGAGGTGCTCCAAGCCTCTGATCATCTTCAATGCCTTCCTTTGGGCCAGCTCCAACAGATTCCTGTTCTTCTTGTTGTGGACCCCAGAGCTGAATGCAATACTCCAGGATTTCATAAGAGCAGAGGGGCAGAATCACCTCCCTCAGCCTTCTGGCAACACTTCTATTGATGCAGCTTAGGATACAGCTGGCTTTCTGGAGTGCAAGCATGCATTCCCAGGTCATGTTGACCTCCTTGTCAACCAGTAACTCCAAGTCCTTCTCCTCAGGTCTGCTCTCAATCCATTCTACACCCAGTCTGTATTTGTGGTTGCAGCACCTTGCACTTGGCCTTGAACTTAATGAGGTTTGCATAGGGCCACCTCTCAAACCTGTCAGTGTCCTTCTGGATGGCATCCCTTCATTCCAGCATGTTGACTGTGCCACCCAACTTTGTATCATCAGCAAATTTGCCAAGAGTGCATTCAATCCCACTGTCTATGTTGCCAAAAAAAGGTGTTCAATAGTGCTGGTCCTAACACTTACCCCTGAGAAATGCCACTCCTCTCTGCCTTACACTTTAACATCAAGCCATTGACTTCTGAGTGCCATTCAACCAAATCTCTATCCATTGAGTGGTCCATCTGTCAAATTCTTTCATCTCCAATTTAGAGACAAGGATGTCTCTAAATGTCAGGTATTTCTTAGTTTTTCAGAAAACAAGAAACCCACTCTGATTATTTTGCAGAACAGGTTTAAAGTATTCTATTTGATGTCTCAGCATCACCATTCAATTTCATTATCAGCTGCAATAATTTAGAGATTTAGTAATTTGAATCTATCAGTTTAATGATTTAATCTTGTTTGTGCTATCAATGTAGTTATGATATGCTTCACCTTTAACTTAATTAAATGCAGGTATTATCTCAGTAATATGTGAATTAGTCTGTTTACTTTCTCAGTCCTTATAATAAAATACATTAAAAGATGGAGAGACTGTCTTCATCCCATCAAATTCAAGCAAGATTTATGTGCTCTGTGAACAGAAGTAATATTGAGTAAGTAATCTCCAGCTCAAGTGAGGATTCTTACAGTCTTGGGTAAGGAATCTGTGGGTCACACAGGTCTCTTTGCAGGTTAATCCCCACAAGAGATACTGTGAGCAAATCACGTAGTGTTGAGGTCATGGCTGCAAGGGCAACAGCCCAGTGAAATACTCCTTTTTCCAGACTCTGCTCATATTCACTTCAATTTTAGTAATGTTCTTGCTGTTAAAATTACCCTGTCAAGCAATTTAGAAGAGTGAAAAATCCAGCCGACCTGAGTTGTTAGTCTTGCCTGCAAAATCAGTCAGACTTGTTTTCTACATACTTGTGGGTGCACAGATCTAGTGTCATCACCCCTTCCACTCTGCCATGGCATTGAAAAGCTGTAACCCTGTCATTGTACACCCACAGAACAAGTGGCAGCCAGATAAACATATGCCCTACTCTCTATTATTGCTTATGTAAAGCAGCTCTGATGGCAAAATGGGGGAAAAAAGAGCTATTTGCTCCACTGTCTAATCAGGAAACTGCTCTTTTAATGAATATATTGTTCAGCTCAGAGTGTTTCTATTGAAATGAATTTGTTAGCCCCAGTAACACTGTCGCTCATCATGCAAATCAAATGGCATTTTCCTTAGCTTCTGCCTGTTATAAAATACCAGTGCTTGTCAAATGCAAAGACGAATTGTCTTGCTTTGCCTCTGGTCTTATTTATAGAACAAGGGAGTGAGTTATTGCAGCCCTGAGGACTACCAGCTCTATGTTGCACACCAGTGTCATTTGTGTGTTGTAGGTTAAACTTGATCTTTAGGTGGAAATAAAGTAAGATGCCAATTTGCTTTATTGTTCTTAAGAATGAGATTTCAGCTGAATATCTCATAGAAAGAAAAGTTTGGTGCATCTGGAAAGACAGAAATCTCTAATGGGAAGGAGATTCCTAGTCTGAGTTTGGGAGGTGTTTAGATAATCACTCTGAAGCTGTGTCTATCCACTGAGTAACCAAGATTTATACAATCTGATTGCTGAACATTTACTTTTGGTGCAGCAGAGGTTAAGCAGGGCAAACATTTGAACAGTTTTGTATCTCCCACAGTCCCTTTGGATCATCATGGATGCTACACTATTCTGCCATAGACACCTGAGAGATGGAAATGGTCAAGTGAAAGGACAGAATTGCAGCAATCACAACACTAAGATCTTGGTTTTAAGAAATACTCTCCATTACCATGGCAAAACCCCCCAAGTTATGTTTGAAAGTCCACAAAGTTCCTGAGTGGGGTTTTTGTATTTAATTTAGTGAATTTCAGAATAGTCTCAAGACTGATTTTCACACAACAAATAAAGAATATGACCTCGTCAATATATGGGGATTTCCACACTCTCTTTTACAGTACTAAGAACCTTCCGCTCTGAATAAGGCAGATATAATTTAAATTTACATCTTTCTAGGAAGATAAAAATATTTATCATTCATATTTGTAGGACATTCTTGGAACAGCGACAACTCTGTTAACATATTTAACAAGCTCTTGAAACATATAATGTGATGTTGTAAACTAATATTTGTCTTTAAATCCCCCTCCTGTGAAAGGGAGTGCCTACCAGAAATTCAGAAAACACTGAAAGATCACACAGCAAAGCACTGCTCTATCAAAGGTAACTCATTTATGAGCAAAAGTAGAAAGTATCACAGGAACTGCAGTCTCCAGTTTCACAGCCAACATAGAATAAGATGCGCAAAAAGAGTAAAACATGGGAACTTTTAGTTGCAGCTCTGAGCTGCTTAAAAGCAAGGTGAGTGAAAGCAAGTCAGTCTATATGCACCATGCAGCTACAGAAATATGAGATAAGGCTGGTGGGTGATGAAGAGCTTTCAGGTCATTGAACAACTAACTGCTTGTGCTTAAACTCCTGCAATGGGATATGATCTGCCAATAATTACAACAGACATTTTTAATTACATACTTTGGTAGCCTGGTTAGGTGTTGCAGAATGCATAAAAGCAGCTGGTGAAATATTTGTTTTGGCCTGGTCCCATGATAACATTTTAGATGTAGGTTCATTCTCCATTTGAGGAGATTTTACGAAAGCATTTCCTGTCCCACTGTGGGCTGACAGACCCCCTACATGCCATTGATTCCCTGCAACTCAAACAGAAAAATGCCATCAAGTGACTAAACATCATCCCCATCTTATGTTTGGTAATGTGAAGTGGGATCCAAAGGGAGTGTGGGAGAGAACAAGGCAAATCTGGATCAGTCCAAAGGGATGCACAAATGCTGGAGTACTGCAGGATGTGGATAAGTATTCAGGAAGGAGAAAGTATTGTCTCCACTGCTTCTCGAAGCTTTAGCAAGTATGACAGTTTCAGCTGTGAGGTTTCCTTGTGTGGCAGAGATACTTTAAGGACATGAATAGTTTTTGTAAAACTATATCATTCCAAGACTTTTTTCAGGTGGCATGGACCTGAATTAAATCACATTTATTGTTATGAAGACTTTGTTGTTCATATTAACCCTTCTGAGAAAAAAAAAAAAAGGATAGTCTCTGTGACTAAACCATCCCAGAATAGTGCTTGTAAGAGTAATGAGATCACTATTTTCCTGACTCATCTCAGATAAATGGGCTGCTGGAGAGCCTGAGCTACACTCCAACCAGTCAAGCGTCATCTGCAGTGATTCAGACTTGAGATAATTAGCTTGGTGTCATTATATTAGGAATCCCCACATTGGGACTATTAAAGATGACAAGTTACGTTCATGAGTCTGATGGGCAGGATCACCAGAAGCTGTGATCCTCCAACAGCATATCTAACTCTGTCTTAAGGAAGCTCAACTGCACAGCACTCAGCACCAGGCTGGGATGGGAGCACCCCCACTGCATCTTTCCATTATCTGTCCTGGAATACCTCACTTTCAAGCACTTGTGTGGGACTATATGGAAAGTAAAGATATTAAACTTTTTCCCTATGCCAATACTCTACCCATTGTAGCCAGGTCCAAGTCACGGAGAGCTCAGTGTTCAGTCTCATGAATCTCCCAGAATCCTTAATGAGTCTTCATAATATCTTCCAAGCCTTTCCAATGTAATTAATACATGCTTATGGGGCTAGGACTCAGGAAGGAGATAAAGTCTATGTTGTCCACTGTCAGCTGCTCACACCTCATGATACCAATATCAACTGTTTCAAGGTAGATCATAAACCACCAAAGGGTCAGTATCTTTTGAAATGAAATGAGACTAAGAGTTATCTTTGAAAATAATTTCAGCTTCAAAATCCTGAATGTTTGCCTGAATTTAAGGGAATAAAATGAATTTTACACCTTGCTTTTTCTGAGTTTATTCATAGACCAAAAAAAAGGATAAATTATTCTCACATTGTGCCAAAAATAAAAAAAAGAAACCATTCCAAAGGCATCTAAGCTGCAAAGAAAATAAGGCCATTGAGGGTTAAGTTCTTAGGCTGTAGAGGAATTCTAAAAAATTTTCAGATAGCATTAAGCTGATGTTTTTCAAGCATGTCAGTATTTTCTGAATGGAAAAGCTGTGCAATGCTAAATGGTAATTTACTTTTTTTGCCTTTGCATTTGATGTTTTCTGTTTATTAGACTGTCATAGAAACAGAACATCTGTGATTCTGAGGACAGCTAACTGTCGCTGTATGCTGCCCTATTAGAGGGAATCCTACAGCCCAGAATTCAGATGAGCCACGGGGAGAGATGGGGAATTCTAGCCTCTGTAGGCTTCAATCTGGAAAGGGTTTTTTTGTGTTGATTTAAAGAAAGATGCTAGAGGTATACGATAAATGTAAAATAAAAGGTTCTGTGTAAGATTAGGAAGATAAAATCTGATCTCCCCCAAGTGATCAGAGAAAACAACCAGAGGATCTCTGCCCTGCACAAAGACAGAAAGCTGATAAACAGAAACATCTGTAATAGGTATTCAAAGAGAAGAGGTTAAGGGTCTCTCAGATAAAATACTAAGAGATATTTCTTGTACATTCAGAGTCAAATAGAAGGTACAATTTTCAAGAAGGAGGTGAGCTCATTTTATGTAAAATTAGCAGCTCAGCTTTCTAGAAAAGTTTTCCATATTTATTAAGAATAAAATGCTTCTATTTTCATGATGTAGCTGAACAAAGTTCTCTGAAGTGAGATAGATCTGAGGTGCACTTGGAGACACAACTGTTCCAAATGAGGTCTATTCCTGAATTCAAGTATGGCTCAGGTGACTCACATGGCAGGTGCAGAACTGTTTGCAGACAAGAGTTCCTGCAACACACTACTTGGTTATAATACCAATACCTGCTCACTGACACACAATGCAAGGAGGCCATTTGAGGGTCCAGGTGAGGGCATGGAGAAATATCTTTCTGGCTGCTGAGGAGATAATAATTAATGGCTCAGCACTACTCCAAGGAAAAAGAAAAGACACTGAGTTTCTGCAAGGTTGGTTTAGCAAGGTGGCAGAAGAATAGCTGAGCCACTTAAAATCCTACATGCATTTTTAGGGGAACATCTAATTATCAGTCTTGCTCTCCATTGAGACCCAGTAGCAGCCCATCCAGGCAGCTTTTACAGAAAGAAAATTCTCTATCTAGTCAAGGAGCCCTTTGGCCTTCCAAGGAACAAGAGCTTTCCGATCTGGCTAAGCAAGCTAAAAAGCATTCTAGCCTAGATCATAGCTGATAAAATGATGTGAAAGGATGATGGTACACAGTTCAGACTGTGGACAAAGGCCCAGAGCCTAAATATTCATACAGGTCTGCTCTGGGAATCTTCTAGTGACTTTAGAAAAAGCCCCAGCAAATAAATGATATTTCATCAACAGGAGACAGTTGCTATTTAACGTTTTTTTACCAGTATGACTTTTATCCTGGACATTTCTCCTGAACCTTCTACAGACAGTTGTTGGAGAAAAGGAAAAAAAAATCAGACTATAAATATTCATTAGTCTGTTATCAGTTTAATATACTTACAATCTTCATGGAGTACTTAGAGGAGGACAGCTACTAGAGGAGGACAGCTGCTGTGCTGGAGTGCTTTTAAAAAGGAAAATGTTGAAGGTCAGGAAGGTGAACCATGACATTTCTGTGGCTAAATAACTGATCTGGAGGGGGCATATTTTCATTTTTCTACTCAGATATATAAGGTGAGATATTCCTAAATGAGCTTTTCACTAGAAATTGTTTACCAAAACCTATTAAAAAAATGAACCCAATTATGTGGTTCAGTACTTTGCACCCTATAGGTGAAAGAAAAAGTTGGAAGAAACTAATTTCATTCACTCATAAATTATTCCTTCTTCTCCCAATGGACTGCATCTTTATTAGCAGTTTTTAGCCAAACTTTCATCCTATGACTCAAGATTAGAAGGAAGGGATGGAGAAACTTCAGGAGGCAACCTTCTAAAATGTAAACAAGAATAAGAAAGAAAAGACACAATATAGCTTGCAATACTTTGGAAACTGTTCTTCTGTAGAGGTAGGATAAGTCTGCAAACAAGAACAGACTGAAATTCATTTTTCTGCTGCTAATGTTTTCCCTGCCCCTGTTTTGTACCCTATTTTAGCCAGTCATTATTTTACATACTGGGTTTTGACGATGAGTGTAATTATTAACATTTTCAGTCCTTTGGAGAGCTAGGATGTTCAGAGAAGCCTGAATTGAGCTTAAACTTTGGTTAGCTTCTTTCAGAGCCAAGAGGTACCAAAGCTGTGTGGGGTACAGGTAATGCAGTGATTGCATCAGCCAATGCCCTTCAATATACCCTCTTAGAATGCCTATGTGCATCCTGGCCCTAAGATGCTTATTCATTGCTGGAAAAATATCACCCTGGCCAGGACTACAACTCTCCCTCTTATATCTGTTTTTATTAATAAAATTCCCACTATATCAAGTTTATCCTCAGCATATATCAGGGTATTTTTCATAGCCATGCAAACTTTGGGCCATACATTTTAAAAAAAATTACATTTGATTTATACTTACTGTATAGTGTTTATTTAAACAGTGCAAGAAAAGAGATATGTAGAAATGAGTTGTATCATCTCAGCCATGTAAATGAATTTTCACCCTGGGGGGAAAAAAACCAAACCAACCAAAAATAAAACTCTTTAAGAAGCAGCTTTATCATTCCATTCATACTCATTTGTTTTTTTACCTCACTAAAGCTGTTCAGGTTATTGAAGCAGAGCAGAACTTTGGGCTATCAAATTTGAATTATTAGAAAAATACTAAAAAAATAATATCTTTCAAATACCCCTTAGGCACAGAGTTTATTTTACTTTGTTTAAAACATATATGATGAAGTGACAGAGGCAGTAGTGCCTGATTGGTTCTGACATGAAGCTCCCAGCTGCACAAAACATTTTGGTAGGCTGACTGGCTCCTTTTGATTAGATCTGACAGATTATTGGAATAGTAGTATTTGATGGACCATGAGAGTGGGAACTGACATACAATTTCACAGTGAATGACATCACTACATATCGATGCTTGATTTTGTCAGTAATTTTTTCTCTTTTCTATGCATCTTTTTTCCTTCCTTTTCTGTTTTGTGTTTGTTTGTTTGTTTGTTTGTTTGTTTGTTTGTTTCCCTGGTCCTCCCTGACAGGTGACTAAGGAATATTTTGGTCAGAATTATCACTATGAGATGTAGAGGATCCCTGAACAATGTCATCCCGTTTTCTGTGGGAACCCTATCAGGTACATTTTATATCTACTGCAAAGAGCAAAATTACCTGAAAGACAAATGGAAATTATTAAGAATAACATCAGAGACTTATTTTGTTGTGTGTAAGTACACTGGGAGGTAGGACAGGTATTGAGCCTTCATTTCCACTCACTGATAAAAACAAGGAAACGGATGCACTAAGCCTTTAAAAAAAACATACATTTTTAAAGATGTGAGAAAACATTGAGAAAAGCAGTATGAGTGTATCCATTGTGCTCTAACCAGTCTTT
This sequence comes from Acanthisitta chloris, assembly GCF_000695815.1. NCBI lineage: Eukaryota > Metazoa > Chordata > Aves > Passeriformes > Acanthisittidae > Acanthisitta > Acanthisitta chloris. Next base: position 154,921 of record NW_008689819.1, on the reverse strand, counting down.
TTTTATTTTTCCAACATATAGCACAACTGCTGCTGCAATTAAGGGAATGATAGCTATGTGGAACAGGACAATTAGGAAGCTTGCTGTATTTCACATTCTACATTGCTTAATCTACATCCCTTGCAGTCTGCCTACTGATTTTTCTTCCCAGCACTTACTTTCACAGTGCCAGCTTCCAAGTTGGTTCATATTGACATTGCTTCCTATAGAGTGGGCCGACAGTGATCATTACTGTAAAAGTTGCTTCACACTTCCTATTATAACCATTCCTTCACCAAAACTTATCTGCTAAAGAGAAACAAAAGTCTCTTCTGCATAGCAGTGAGTCAAACATTGTGTAAAAAGAAATCGGATGTTATCAGGCAGTGAAGGTTATACCATAAAACATAGGGACAAATAGACGAGGTTAGGACAACCTGCACTACATTTTGAGTAGTAAGTTTGCCACTTTAATGAAACTCTTTTGATGTGCTTTTATATCTAGCATTTGTATGTGTAGGATGATACAAAATGCAGGATGGGCATATTTAAATTTTGATCTGATTTTATAGCTACAATAAATGAAATGTTAAATCACTGGAGATAAATGCTTCCTCTCTTTTTAAAAGAATGTATAGCACTTGACTTTGACTTTGCAGTTCCCCAAGTGCAATTGTGGCTGCAAAAATATGAGAAGCACAAAGAAAATGCATGAGTGGCATAAAGATTCTGTGATCAGAGTTATTCATGCATCACAGTTCCACTTATCAATAATAAACTAGCTTGAATGTGAGACAAGGGATGGATTAGATGAACTCCCTAACAAATTTTCTCTGATTTTAAAGCCTCACACTATCAAAATCTGTATTGTGCACCACAGGACCATATGCTTTATATGCAAATATTTTGCCTGTAGGGTTTCTGTGGCTCACTGGCAAGATGTAGCTCTTCTTCTCCCATCTTTATCAGACCTGGGCTCTTAATATAAGGCTTCAGCTGAGAAGAGCTCCTAAGAACAAATGAGGTATAATAGTAGAACATTGAGCAAACCTCTCACTGTGTTTCATTTCACTTCTAATTTTGGGCATTGTACCCCTGTGTTAAAACAGGAGGTCTTATTCCCCTCATCTGGCTTAAACTAGCCCTGAGTATGTTTTAGGAAACCAAAGCATTAACATCATAACTAATGATTCATAGTTACATATAAGCTGGTTCCCTATTCAAGTTGAAAACTTTAAAAGGACAAAAATATCTGGTGCCAGATGATGGGTATAAATAGCATCTTTACAAATGTCACTTCCTTTGTGGCTTCACACCTATTGTCTCACATGAACAATGACATTGTCCAGTGGCTAATTAGACCATCCACTCACACCATCTTTTGACATTAGTTACAACACCTTGAATTATTGAATCTCCTTCAAAGAAAGATTGTGGAATCAACAGCTGCCACAGCACAGATCAATGCAAATATATCTGTATAGCCTAAGGAGAAATGGTACAGCTTTTAATTTGTGTGTCAGTATTTTCCATGGCTAGATACATTTCAAAGACAAAACTTCACACAGTTAATGCCCTGATTTCTACCTGTCTGAGGAAACCTGCAGTACCTCTTCTGGTGAAGTGGGAATGGGACCAAAGTTCTAGGCATTGCTGTGAAGGGAATCTAGACACAGGACATTCAAGAATTCAACATATTTCAGCAAATATTGTGAATTTAGATCTCTAAAACTCTAATCCTGTGGACTCTGTTTAATTACTGTTATGGAAAAACAACATAATTATTTGTTTGAGAATGAAGTTTTCTACCAGCCCTTCTAGACAGGCCAGTTCCTTCCAGGACAGCTCTGTTTGCCTCAGATTTCAGTGGCATTCAATTTTGCTACATCCAGTCCCAACAGGGAAGGATCAGCAAAGGCAGAATCTCTTTCATCACTGATGTTGCAGTGATTAGTTAATATCTGTGCAGCTCTTTGAGTTTGCAAGTCCTTATTCATCACTCCGTTCCACCAGTTTTATGAGTTGGTGCTAAAAATCTCTGCCAAATGCTATAAAAGTGATCGATATCACTATTAAAGCATCAAGATTTTTCCTGCAATCACTCACAGAGGATGATTATCTACAAAAATTTTAGGATCAGAATAGTTAATAAAGCAGATAAATTATTCAGATGCTGACAATGATGTTCTCCTGTTAATTAATAAGATATATCTAGGGAATTCCAATTGTCTTCATGAATAAGCTCCATTTTCAACTAATGCTAAAAGCTTGTTATGGAATGGTTGGTCTTTTGAAATGTTTCATTGAAACATTTCATTTTTCATGGACCATATCTATTTATCCTATGGGAGAAAAATAGAAATGTATTTTTATGCCTTTTGTTTTTTTGAGAAAAGAAGCCTGAGGCTGAGAAAAGAAAGAAAAAAAGGCTGAGGCAAATTCATGTATTGTTCAATGTAAATCAGCTGTTACTCTTTAGAACCCCAACCTTCAAATGTTTGAAGTGCTTCTGCAGTTCAGATCTGGATGACTTGATGCAGGTTCTAGCTGGTGCTCCACAGGTCCATGACTGCAGGGTATAGAAGAACCAGCTGTTGTGGAAGACATTCTCAGCCAAGGCCAGAGCACTGCTGTTCTACTGTAGGTTTGGTCTCTATATTTGCTATTAAAATTTCTCCTGTTAGAAAGGAGACCAAGGAGACCAAAAGTAGATGCATGTGTCCATGTCACTGGCATTGAGACCCACACCACCAAGTGACTTGTGAAGAGAATTGAGGAAGGAGTGCACTCAAAGCCTGCAGCATTTACTTTCTTCAGGTCAAATGAAGCCCACAGAAACCACCAAAACCCATTTCCTTTTCTTAATAGACCTTTCATCTGGCTTTACTCTGCCCAGGGTGGTGTGCAGGGACATAGATGGAGAAAATTTTGCTGCTGCTAGGAATGAGCAGTTCTCTGGACAAAGAACTTTGTTTTGGCTCTAACTTCTGCCATTTTAGCAAACAGATACAGAAGTCATGGAGAATGAGAAGAAAAAGATTTCTGATGCAAGCCTATACCCAACAACAGCAACAACAAAGAAACAACTTGTCAGGAGGTGACCATGGAAAGACCTCACTAACACTAATCATCACTGAAAGGGTTTATGTTCTCCATTTACTTTTATATCTGAGGCATATGTGATAAAAAAATAAACTACTTCATGTGATCACTTTGTGCAGCAGAAGCTCAGCTTTTGATATATTTTGTTTCTTTGTTAGGAAGTGATAACACGGTCATTGATTAATGTGAATTATTGCAAAATAATACTTTAAAAAAAGAAATATTGTATGTGTTTCAAAGTGCAATGGAAACGAATGTATTAAAAATATTTTCCCTTTATTTTAAGGGAAGCTATGGCAAAGGATGTAATATATTACCCTGTAACTCTGCAAGTAATTTTCAACACACCACCTACACAAAATTTATTAATAACTTCCCTAAGGTGAGTGTCATGCAGAGCACAGATAAATGTTATTGCTGTTTTCAGTTTTTAAGGCTTTCTAGTCTTATTGGATGAAATGTTAGCTTCTTATTTTCATGTCATTAATTTTGCATGTTTCTCACTGTCAATATATACCAGATTAAGGCTCCAAAACATTGTTAAGAACCAATGTTGAATTTTCAAATAATACTTGCTTTGTTTTTAAATGAAATCTAGATTGCCTTCTTCTGCTAGTTATTTCCCGAACCACAATTTAAAAAAATAAATACTGTATATGCCCAGTTAAACATCCCTGATGTTGAATACTGAAAATTATTTAACTTTTTAATAATTAAAATATATTGTTTGCATTTTGAATTAACTAGAAAAATCACTGCTCATTTCCATATTAATAGATATTAATAGATAACTAAAGAGTGTGAATTTCTAGTGTAGCAAAACTACCTGTTCTCATGATTTCATGGGTCATAAAAAGATTATGAGATAGTATCTTTGAATCTTCTCACTGTTCTGTGAATAATTTCCCTAGATGGCCTTCTCATGAGGATCCTCTCACTAGAAGGAGCTCCCTTTCTGACTGGATTGACTTTGTAGCTTTCTTGGAATGATGGTAAGGAATTTTTTTCTTCTCTCTCTGTGCATTCTGCATTGGAATAAGAAGTGACCTGCTCTTTCACTTATTTCTCTGCTGCCTCAATTAATCCATCCTTCTGGAAAGCTTAAACTTCATCGTTGACTCTCATCCACTTCTTAACCACCATGTTATTAACCAGAGGCTCACTTAAGTGTAGAAGATACAATTTCCATATAAATTAACCAACAGTGCTTTAGTAGCACTAGTCTAGCAATGTTTAATAAGAGTTAAAAAGATTGTTGTGTCCTGATCACATGGTTTCTAGCCAAGTGGAAAAGAAGAAAATCTTTCGGATTGTCTTATGATCTTGGACACTGCCTTAACTACACATGAACAACGGAAGAAAAATCCTAGATTAATTGGACAAATGATGGCATTTCTGCTATGGTCTACACATTGCACACGAGGTAATGTTCTTTTCAGAAACTTGAGACATCTGGCTGTTCCATGATAGCATGTGCAAGTTCAATCTCACATGGAAGAATAAGAAAAATATATGTGAAAGTGTAATAGTACAGTGAAAAAAGCTCTAGTGGCTCACTAGGTTAATGAAGCTTATGTAAGAGCAAACAGTTTCCAGACATTTGAGACTCCAAGACTCACTCTGCTTCCACTGATTGTGTGGGGCATCAGCCCAATCTTCGGCCACCAGACTAACTTAGCTTCACTAGCTGGTCCTCAAGCATTCTCAAAATTCATCAGCTATAGACAAAAGTATCAAAGTTGCTCAGCTGCAGTTTGGAATAGGTTATGAAGTAATACTTTGCTCTAGGATGTCTCTCATAAAACAAAATCAAGCTGATAAACAAAAGCACACAGACTAGAAGTATGCATGCAAGCTTGACAAACCAAGTTCCTTCCCCACAGTCTGAAATAATGTCAGCCTGGTTTTAGGCACTTTTTTGTTCTAGATCAAGTAGACTTCTCTCAGAACAAGCCTGGAGTAATTGGAATCCATTTGCTCTGTCTGATGAACATCCCTGAACATTTCTGCAATAGGTCTCATCTATTGTCCTTGCCAAAATTCCTCCCTCTCCTCTATACTCCAGGATGACACATGATAGCTGCTGCTGCTCTTTGCCAGCTTCAGTTGAATTGCAGCTGGGAGCTTGCAGTGTGCTGGTATTATTAATATAATAAATTATAGAATTACATGATGAAGTGCTTTAATTTCTTCCTTTGATCCCCTTCTCTCAACCCTGCCCCCTGCCTCATCTTTACCCTCTAGCATTTGAAACCTCCTAACGACTTCAAAGAGCTGCATAACAAGGTGAGTTTTTTCCTTCATAGCATGTTGCCCCTCCCTGACCCAGATGAGAGACCTTATTGGACACTTCTTTCTGTGTCATTTGGAAAATGTGCAAACAGACTCTTAACTCCTTTCACTGAGAAGGTCAAAATGGCTAACACCACAGCAGATGAACTAAGCTGTTAAAACCAGGGTCTCATAAATCATCCAAATCTGAGACCACTTTCTCTTGAATATTCAAAGAGACTTTCTCTATGAAAGATTAGCTTCCTTGACCCTCTGAGGCCTCTTCTGCATCCACTGTGCAGAGCACTAGTATGTCATGTCAGCTTTAAAGAGTACATCATTTACACCCAGATGATACTGCCAGAGTGATGAAAGTGGACCTGTCTGTAAATTCAAACAATATCCTCAAGCTTCAGGTAATTTTGCACTAGAATTCCTTAACCAATATTTGAGCATCATTTAAACTTAATTTTCTATTAATTATAAAGAAATACAATGTCTGTTTCACTTCAAACTGGATGGCACTATTTTTCTAGCTGTGCCCCCCTAAGCCAGTTACAATAAATCTATTTTTCTAGCTGTGCCCCCCTAAGCTAGTTACAAAAAAAGGGTACATACTCTCAGTTTAAGTATTTCAGTGTCTCGGCCATATGTATTCTAGCTTGTGCAATATGTAATGTCCACTGTTAGTCACAGATATTCCCTTAATTTCAGAGGGTTTCAGTTGAATGGTTGAGGTGAGGTATACCAACTCAATGGGACATATTTGCTTGGGAGTACTCTTCATTAGACATGGCTAGTCTGACCCTTTGAAACATCTGGCTAGATTTACAAAGGTGATAAATACTCACAAATCTATCTGAATACTGTACACAGAACCTCTGTAAAAATCAAGCAATTAATAGACACTTGACAATTCAGGAGCTGCAAGAAATAGCTGGTACTATATGAACATACAGTTACAAGGAGAAAACCCATGAGCATAAGTATTATTTGATTATTACAACTAAAAAGCTGAAGTTAAATTTCACTCTGCACCTTGCTGAACTTTATTTTGCAAAACCTATTCTCCGTAGGGCCTATTTTTTGAATCATTGCCAAATGTGACCCGAAAATAGCCAAAATGGACAACTTTCAGAGAAAGTAGCAAATCCCTTCCATTCTCATGGGTGTTTGAGCTAGAGAGAGACACAGTGACCATTGCTTGTATTTAACCATGGCTGTGGGCATGAGAAGAGATGCAGCTCCTCATTTTTTCTATGGTGAGTCAATAAATATATTTTACAATCATACCATTGGTATTTTTGTATTACTTATTTATAGTAATATAAGTCCAAACCAATAATGAACAGCTGGTGGTTGGACTATTTATCCACAGAAAAAAAATAGAAACTGTCAAGCCTTATGTGAGTTATCTGGACATGTGATCTGGAAAGGTGGAATGGTTTCTGCTTGTGTCTTTGTCCCTTCCTTGACCCCAGTGGCCAGAGAGATTGAAGGAATAAACAAATTTACCTTCCCTCAGCAAGAGTATCAGGGCAACACAGAAGAGTATTGTTTTCTTTTCCTTCTATCAAAACAGTGTTAATTACAAATCTGAGGAATAAAAGGAAATTACAGATGCTATCTTCTTTGATGCCTGTGAACACATGCCAGAGAGAGGATGAGGTTTGAGCACAATCTAGTCTGATCAGTATCAGAAGAGAATTCTCAGAGATGGACACCAAAAGGGAGATTTCAGAAAGTGTATGGAATGTTATGTAACATTTATGTACATTTAGATTGGGAGAATATTTTAAAATGAACATACTGGATTAGGGGATAAATTCTGACACATATGCAGAGTTTCAATGAGTTTGAAGACAGTTTTGTGTCTGAATTTCCTCAGGGTTGAGACTGGACAGTTTCCAAGTGATAACTGTTTGTTAAAGGAGGAGGTCAGCACTAGGCTGAGTATTCTTCTTGTCACTATTATCCATTCCCCAAAAGCCACTGGGATGCACAGATCAGAAGCTGGTATGATGAGACACTGCAGGAAAATTACTAGTCAAAGAAGAAATTGCCTTTCAGAATTGCTGACTTTCCTTCTGACTGAATGAAAAACACTACAACAGAAGGTGTGCCACGAGCCTGGCAAATGCTGTAAATTTAGCAATGCCAATGTTTTCTTTGTAAAGAGGCCACGTGGCTTCCCGTGGCTGGCTGAGCCTCCTGAACTGCCCTTTGTTAAGCTTCAGTTTTGTTCTGTGCTGCAGGAAAGCTCTCTGCTTCCACAATAGCACAGCCCCAGTGAGCCAGAATTAGACACAGACTTTTGATGGACCAAAAGCAAAAATACAGGTGACAAAGCTTATAGCACCCTTTGTAAACAGCAAGGAAAATCCTGCAGACAGCATGCCCTGTGGGGGAGGCAACTTCTGTTCAACACAGAAATTGGTCCAAGCAGTCACACATCTCCATGAGCACAGGAAAGGTACTATCCATGTGTTTGAGATGATGGGTGATGTGATCTGCTCGTGCCAGATATAAACCTACCATCTGTTGGGCAGAAAGGCCACACTGCTTCATTACTGTGTTAGCATGAGGAGACAGTTCAGCCACTTTGCCAGTTGCTGTTGCTGTTCAATTAAAGTCTCTGATTCTAGGTCTATCCTGTCATTATTTTTACAGAGCTCTCTTCTCTCTCAGCTAATCCAAGCTATTGAAATGATAAACACTGCTGGCAATAATTAATTACCTCTGCTTGGTTTTGGGGGTTTTGGTTTGGTTTTTTTTTGAGGGGGGGGTGTTTTTGTTTTGTTGTTCTTCTTGCTCTCCCCTCCCACCCCTCCAAGATCACTTGTTTGATTTTATTGTTTTCTAATAAAATTGAATTTTATAAAAAATTTCAGGATCCCGGCATTGCCAGATAATTGTATTTTCTTCAAATTAATAAACAGCTCCAGAGAGTACAATTAGGAATGAGAAGTGTGGCAAAAGAGATATGCCTGAGTGTGTAGGGTTTTTGTTAAAATAGGCAATTAGAAATTAGCTGGAGTACTGGTTGGGCCTACTTTATTTTCTGCTTTGCAGCCACTACCACTAGGAAGCATTGCTTATGCTGTGGGACTCAGAGAGATATGGCACCATTCTCCTTGGTGATCCATTTTGTTCCACTCAAAACAAATGTAGGATTTCTTTGGAACTGAATAACTTATATACTGCATTAAAACATTGGCATTGATCTAAATCAGCTGTTGTTTTAGGGATGTGGAAGGTACAAGGACAGGAACTCTGAAAAATCTGTGGGTTTTTACCTACTCATTGCACATGTAGACATGAGGGACTGACTAGAAACAGGCAAATGATCTTTTAAATATATACCTATATATATATAATCCTTATTTTCATGTGGTTTTGTTTTTATCTTATGTATACATTATTGTAGTGTGTTTTGTTTGGATGGTTGATTTTGTGGTTTCCTGCCACAGCATCCCAAGTAATTGAGATTTGTTCACACAAATTCACATCAGAAATACCTGTGATGCTTACTTGCTCAGATGTATGTGGAGAATGAAATTCACTCCTGGACAGAAAGTTTTCTTCATCTCTCTTCAGCTCTGTTTTTGATGCCAACCTCAACACAGCACTCTCTCACCCCTTGAATAAAACCTCCAGTTACACTAGCAACAGGAGTTTCTATCACCCTTGTGAAAGGAACATCTCAGATTCTATTTTTCTGGACTGACTGTAGACACATGCCTTGGGTTTACCACTAGAGTGTGTGTACTTGCAAAATGACAGACCAGGTTTTGGCTCCTTCCTCCTGCTGCCTAGAGGCTAATTGCAGGAGGGGGATTAAATAGCAAAAAGGTGTGGCTTCCTGATATTTTCTGGTAATAGCAGTTGAAGCACATTATATTTTAAAAGCTTCCCAGACTTAGACTCAATTTCTTTGTTATTGCAATGGATGAAAAAGGAAACCCATTTGCACTTAACTTACAGTTGAGCTTCTACTTCTCATATAAATAGTGATTGCTATTGTTTTCTCCCACCAGTTGTGATTTTCTATGGGAGATGTTTACCCAAACACTTAAATGTGCCTTGTAATGCTATGGTCTGGCCATATTTCTTTCTGAAATCTTACATAGAAGTCAATGAAATTGAAGAATATACACCAATGGAGGATACTAGAATATTCCAAGAGTAGCTTTATTGCAACTAGTGTTGTTATTAACTATTCTAGTGCTATATTCATATGTGTTATATTCATATTAGTGTTCTATTAATTTAAATTGTGCTCTTATATTATATATTTTGAATATCAAATAGGGGGAACCAGTTATTAAAACAGAACACACACCTCTGTTATGAGAATTATAAGCCATTTCGCAACCAAAACACTTTGTAACCAGGCTATCTAGGCTTGAACCCCTTTAAACTTTTTTGAAATGTCCATTTCAGAGCTTAGTGTGGGATGAACATATAGTCTATTCAGCTGGGTTGAGTTATTTAGAGTTGTCTGCCCAAGGCAGAAGATCTGGAGCTGCCCTGTGCTTGCTTTGGGGATAACCTGGCATTGTGATGTGCTCATGTCATCTAGTCAAGACTGAAGAAATTGAGTCCATTGAACAGCTCTAGCAGCTCTCATTTCTATTTCTGAACTGACTGTGAAAGAAAGGAGAAGTCTATTTCTGAACTGACTGTGAAAGAAAAGAGAAGCAATCCCTGGATTTTACCAGGATTTCCCACTGACAGGAAGATGTATGTCTGTTTCATAGCTGAAAATGTATGTTTTGTTGCTATGCTTATCTTTTCCCTGATATGGGTGAAAAATAAAATGAGAACGAATTGTTTTGATATCAGCTTTAAATTCATATGCTTCTCAGCTCTCACCAATTTCCACAGATGAAATCTGATCAGCCTATATGCAATTTAACAAGAGCAAATACTGGATTCTGCACTTGGGATAGAGTAATAGCAGCCACAAACTGGGAGAGGAGTGCCTGAAGAGCAACCCTGCAGAAAAAGATCTGGGGGTACTGGTTGACGGTAAATTTAATACGAGTTAGCAGTGAGCCCTGGCAGCCAAGAGGGCAAAGCTCATCCTGGGGTGTCAGACTGCATCATGCCTATCAGTGTTTAAGAGACATTTGGACAATGCCCTTAACAATATGCTTTAACTTTTGGTCAGCCCTGAAGTGGTCAGGCAGTTGGATGATCATTGTAGGCCCCTTACAACTGAAACACTGTATTCTATTCTATTCCATTCCATTTCATTCTATCCTTAGAGGAGTTTAGTATTGCTAGGCTGCCTCACAGGCTGAGTCAAAGCCTATTAAAGGCATAAGGAGGCCTCTAATAATTTCAATAATATTTTCAAATGGCCTTTATTAGAATATGAATTTTAAAAAAACTACTTGTCACATGGTTTTGATTTTTTAGTCATTACAATGGCTTGTTACTTAATTTAACATATCACAATACATACTTGTGTCATAAAATGTCTTGCACTAGGTTTTTGTTCTGCTTCAAAGCCAGTTCAAAACCAGACGTCATGTAAAGAAAAGTAATTCATTCTAGTATATAATTCCTGTTTTATATCTACCAAGGGGAAATGAAACTCAGATCTTGTGAAAAACAGGTTATACTACATGTACATGAAAGACAAGCTTTCCTTTGTGAGGTTCAATATGAGCAGAAGTTGACCCTGGACACAGAAAGTGGATAGAATCATAGGATCATAGGATCATAGATTCATAGAATTAAAGGTTGGAATGGACCTTACAGATCATCTAGTCTTAACCCTCCCTGCCATGGGCAGGGACACCTCCTCACCAGACCAGGATGCACAAGGTCTCATCCAGCCTGGCCTTGAGCACCCTGGAACATCCACAACTTCCCTGGGCAACCTGTGTCAGTGTCTTACCATTCACACAGTAAAAAATTTCTTCCTAGTATCTAAATTTTCCCTCTTTCACTTCTTGTTCTGTCACTGCAGTTCCTAACAAAGAGTCCCTCTCCAGCTTCCTTGTAGGCCCCTTCAGACACTGGAAGGTTGCTATGGGGTCTCCACACAACCTCCTCTTTTCTAGGCTGAACAGCCCCAAAGTTCTCGGCCTGTTTTCATAGGGGAGGTGCTCCAGTCCTATTATCAACTTTGTGGGCCTCCTCTGGACTTGCTCCAATAGTTCTATGTCCTTCTTGTGCTGAGGGCACCAGAACTGTATGCAGTATTCCTGGTGGGGTGTCATGAGAGCAGAGTAGAGGGGAAGAATCACCTCTTTTGACCTGCTGGGCACATTTCTTTTGATGCAGCCCAGGATTTGATTGTCTTTCTGGGCTGCTAGCACACACTGCCAGCTCATGGTGAGCTTCTCATCCACTGTCACTCCCAAACAGACTTGCTTCAAGTTCCATATCAGATTTTCTTTACTATTTGGTACTGCTTAATTAAAAATTTAATTCTTCTGGGGGGAAAAGTGCTTGGTCTATCTTATATATAGCTCTGTTGCAAATGCATTAGTTTGTTATTTTGATCTTGATTACAGTATATGCATTTTATCAACTCTTGGCTAGAGATGTTTGTGCTTTCTGTCATGGTGGCTGAAGCATTTACTTTACACTGCAACAGTTCAACGCACAAAATTCTTCACTGATGATAAACAAAAAGAAGACTTTTTATGGGGCAAATGAGAGCCATAGAGAAGTCTGTCTAGTTGTGATTATCACTCAGCTAGCTGACTGGTAAACGGTACCTTCAGGAAAAGAAAGGCTTTGGAAAATATAATGCAAATGCAAGCAGATAAAAAAGTATTCATCCCAGTATCCCAGGCACATTTTACTTTTATTACATCTTTTGCCTATACATGAGGAAATAATTAAGCCTTTATTCATGTACTAAAACTTACTCACTTTTAAAGTCAGAGTATTACTTGATAATAGTGTTATAATCTCTTTATATGCTATAGATCTTTCATTAGAAAATATGTACTGGAGCAAAGGGCTCCTGAACAGTGTCCAGGTTTGTGGAACGCTGGCAATTTTGTTGTACTAAAACATTTTTAATCTGTTATGTTTTCCATGCCTTATGTAATGATTCTGTCATGCACACTTTATCAATTTTGAGCCTTAGGCCTCTGTGTGTGAGTTGGAGTTCTGTATAGTATGCATTAAATAACCTTTGGGTAAGGAAGACAAAATATATTTTACTGACATTGATACTGTCCATCGAGTGCAAAGACATATGTATATCAAAATATGCATAGGTACTGCATTGTCCTGTGTGCTATGGCACAAGCAGTCCCTGCTCAGCACTGTAAACTAATTGAGATCCCATAATTATGATATCTGCATTTGATTTAATCAGCTGCACTATTGTTACCAAATTGCAGTTTGGTTTCTCAGGAATCATTACATCCTTCAAAAACCACTGTATGACTAAACACAAAGTAGCTTTCGGTTAGAAATCAAATTCCATGAACGTTTAATTTTTCTTTGGAATTTCACCAGGAAAAGGGAAAGGCACATGTTTCTCAAAGCAAACACAAATGGCTGGAATTTTTGGAGGTAGGTCACATCTGTCACAAGGTGGTGAAGGCACAGAAGTGTATTTAAGGCCTGATATGGGCTACAGGAAGACTTGTGCAATGTCTTGAAAATGTTAGATATTACCAGGGTGTTGAGGAGGTGTCAGAAACAGGGAACAGGAATGTATGTCCAGCCACCTCTCAACCTCCTCTCCCAAAAAGTAGGAAACTGCTGCTATCCCTACACAATAAATTGGAGGCCCTGTGTGAAAGACTGATATAAAGGAAAAGGCAATGTGAGCGTTCAGGAATACTCCTTAGATATGTTTCTGTGGTTTTGAAGCTATTTATGATGTTTAGCTCTTTCAGTTCAAGCACCCATTCCCCTGATTAGCCTTTGAGAATCACAAAAGTTGCTCAAACATCTTTGAAAGTCAGATATTAGCAAGTTGCAAGAGAATGAGCTTTAGGTTTCTACTATCACGTAGTGGTAGCAAAACTCTCAAACCATGCCTTACCTTATCTTTTCTGGAAACCTCACAAAAAATAAAAGGAAAAGAGAAAGAGTAACAGAAAAATTGTTCAGGAACCATTGTACAATATTTCCATTTTTTGAATTTCCTTGATGTTTTCTGTGGGGACTATTTATCTTCAGTAGCATTCAGAAGTTCTCAGGAGACAAAGATTTCAAGTGCTTTGATTCAGATTTTACATGAAGCACATCTATGTTTATCAGTACAAAGGGGAAGAAATCAGCTTCTTACAGCAACACAGTACTTGATTAAAAAGAACATAGTAACATTCCAGACCAAGACACATTGATGAATAATGTAAAAGCAAAAGAAACACAGATCCAAGAAAGACAGTTTTCACATTGAGTTAGCTACATGGTGTTACTGATAATCTAGAAAGTGTTAAGGAAAATCAATCCTAAATACCAAATTATACAGAAAGACTGTTTCATGGCTTCTGCTCTTCATTCTTAGCAACTGCAGTAAAACAACCAGATATGGCAATACATAACTCTATTAACCACACCAGAGGAACTGTGTGCTCAATTATCTGCAGTGAGGTTTCTTTTTATGAGGTCTTTCCCTTTCCTGTCAATTAAATGTTTACAGCCTCTTAAAGATGTAAAGTCAGTAACAAGAGAGATTAACAGATGATAAAGTTATTCTGTAGTTCAATGCCCTGCCTGATAACAGAGGCATAAAATACTGAAAGATGGCTTCAAAACTTAGAGAAGGAAACACAGCTCTGTTTCTCCCAGCATTGTACATGGTTGGCTACAGCTAGTAGGGGTTGCACACTATTTCATGGCTCTCATCAGCATTGATAGTCACATGCCTGCACTACAACTTGTTAAAGAACAGATAAAGCTTCAACAACTCAGATGCATAGCCTCAGGGGTCCTATAAGAGCCAAACATTCAACTCCATTTATTCATATTGCCCAGACTGTCCCTTACTTTCATTTACTTTGAACTAAATCATTTCAGATCTTCTGAGTAGGACTGATCCTCACCCTTTAGAGAATCACCACTCTGTCTCAAAATCGTTGTACTCTGTCAAGATTTCTCCTTTGGACTGCTGCCACTTCTAAGATTTGTTTTTCATTTAAATTTAATGGAAGGTTCTAAAACTGCCTTTGTATCCATGAAAGAAGCTTGCACTCTCTCATGTGCTTGATTCTTAGGTAGCTGTCAACAATGAAGAAGCCTTGGTGGGGATGTCAGAGGTATCAGGGAAATGTTTCAGCTATTAAGGTCTGACTCATGTCACTGACTGAGTGAGAAGATCCTGAATCCTATATTTGTAAAATCAAATATATAAAAGTAATATAACTACATGAAAATGAGAGGACCCCTATAGCAAATGTAGTAAACCCATAATGTAATTTGAAATTAAGCAGAACATGCATGAGAGACATGAATCACTTAGGTAAAAGCATATTATTTTTTGGCTTACTTTATTGCTATGAACAAGAAATCCCACTGCAGTATTGAACTCCATAAACAATACAGTTGTCTGCAAAAAAACTAAAATATTGTCCCTTGAACATATCAAGGCTAATGATTTGTTATTAAGCACACAGGAGCACAACATTGTGTACAAACACAGACTGAGAGAAGCATGTTGATCTGATGTATGGACTGTCTGCATACAAGATGAGAAAGTGTTCAAACTTACTAGGAATTAGGTAGAGGAATTAAGGTTACTGCCAAATGCTTAAGATAAACCATATGTAACCAGTACAAGATGGGTAGTTGTAGGGAAGTTGGGGAGCCAATTAACCATATAAGATGTAGATTATCCAATTAAGGGTAGCAAATATACCAAATTGAGTTATGTATGCAACAAAATTAGAATCAATGGGAAAAAACTGACTAGAAGCATATTGGATATTTCTGAGAAGACCAGGCAGAAAAAGGGAAGAAGAGCAATGAAGAAGTGTGTGTGGATATGGCAGAAAGTGGGGAATAATGTGTAAACCAAACAGGCAACAAAGGAGTGGACTTTCTGAAGGTAGAGGTGCCTACCATCTATCTACAGACAGCAGTGCTGTGGACCTGCAGACCAAGCCCAAAAGGATGACAGGGTGAACCCCAGTGGACATCCCTCTGGACTCTGTTCATTGCCTGGAAGGTTTGGTGTGGGAGAATGGACAGAATTGCATCCTTACACTAAGTGACCTGGAGAGGAATGGGTGGTAGAATTGTATTTTAATAGCAGCCATGTTCTACTAAAAAGACTTAAGAGTGATAAATAAAAGCTTCATAACTGTTAGTAATAATGTGCAAAATGATGCAATTTTAAATTGTTAATAGCAGTGTGTCCATTATTTAAATAGAGTATTGGCTTTTTGATTTTTTACTTTCTTAGCAGTTTGCTGCTAAATCAATAAATATTATTGACTCTAGTACTGATTAGATTTCAAGGCTGCATTCTGAAGGGAGAGAGTTGGACTGCAAGGTACCAGGTACCCCATTATTCTCCTTTGCACAGTGGATTCCTCCTTTTAAAAAATGGAAACGAGCAGCCCTTCACACAATCTCCAACTACTCTTGTGTTGAAGCTCCGAATTTACGTGTCTCTTGGGTATCTTAACTCCAGGGAGGAGAAATCTGATTTCAGCTATCAAAATAGAATTGCAGGAGCCCTGGTTTATCTCAGCCCCTGGTACCAACATGCTGCACCTAAACCACAAGTTTCACAGCACTGAATGCAGATTCATTCTGTTCTCAGATATATGTCATCTGTGACTCTCTAGTGAACACGTTTTGTAAGATGCTGATAGGAAGAAATTTACCTTCACGGAACCGTTGAATAGTTTTGAATGAGCATATTTATTTAAACACACTGTAAATTCAAAAGTGCAAATAAGTTGAAACAAAAAGTTTGGTCCAATATTATTTCCATTTTGTATTTGCTCAGATGTTTGATTTCACAATGACACAGTTACTTCTTCAAACTTATTTTAATTGATACATTTCTAGAGAAATAAATAATCTTCATTTTTAATAGACTTGCTTCAAAAGTCACCAAAGATGTGGGAGAAAAAAGGGCATAATTCTCTAGTCTTTCTATGGATATTTTCTGTGTGGGTTCTGTCAGTTTGA
The DNA here is from genome assembly GCF_000695815.1 of Acanthisitta chloris. Taxonomy (NCBI): domain Eukaryota; kingdom Metazoa; phylum Chordata; class Aves; order Passeriformes; family Acanthisittidae; genus Acanthisitta; species Acanthisitta chloris. Next base: position 138,442 of record NW_008689819.1, on the reverse strand, counting down.
CAGATGAGAAGAAAATTGGTATAACATTTTGGATTCTAATTTTGACTAATTCTAAATTATAGTAAGTATTTGTAGGAACTACCACTCAAAACTAAGGTGGACATATGATCACTTATTTTTCTTGCTGAGTTTTTCTCAAGATATATGGGAATGACAGGCTTGAGCATTACCTCAGATATATCAGAATCAAAAGTTTTTCGAAGTTACTGCAAGCACGTACTTATTGCAAAGCATTGTGGGTAATAGCATGTAAATACTTGTTTAGAAAGCAAGGTTAGTTTCTGGAACAAGATCAAAATATTCTGAGATACACAGAATGGTGCAGCTCTTAAAAAAGAGCATCCTTAAAGGCTAGAGGTATTTTGTTGCTATGTAATTTTAATTTCCCTTGTATTTTCAGACCAAGTTATTGAAGTAGATTATAAGAAGTTTCATAATGCTCATGCTGCTTGGTAGAAACATTTCCCTGAAAGGACATCTCCAATGCTGCTTTTCAAAATTTAGTCAGCCTCCAAGTGCCTATGTACCAACATGGAGAAAATAGTTGTAAAACCCTACAAAAGCATTAGTTTCAGTATTTCTGCAATTCTTGTATCTTGGGTTATTGCCATTACTAATTTCAAAGAGTTTCTCATGATTTTAAAAGTACTTCTATACATTTTTTCTCTCTTTGGATCCTACTCAAACAGCCACACAGTTTGGTGTCTGCACTGCAAGTAAAATATATATCTTTACATTATCAGAAAATAATATTCCAAGAGTATATGTTTAGCTCTAAAAAGCTGTCACCTAAAGTTCTCATTAAAAAAATTAAAAATTCAATCCTTTTAGAAGAAAGGTTTCAAAAATTTCATGCATTTATTCACTACCTCCTCACCCCTATATCTAATACATTACCGAAAGTTTTTTCATTCTTAGTACTCTTTGGAAGTCTAATCCTACCACAAGGGTTTCTGCACAGATTGAGAAAAAAAGGTCCACTCACCAAAGGTGAAACAGGCATCTCATTCCTCATTCAAAGACTACGGGTTTTTATCAAATTACAGGAGCATTTCAGATAATTATCTCATGCTTCATCTTAACTTTATCACAAAATCCTATTGTCTGCTGCTTTTAAGTAATTTCTGGTTTCTCTTTTTTCCTGCCATTTCCAGTTGTAACTTTGATTTTCTCTTTCTAATTTATCTTGTTTGTTTTCCTTCCCTCTTTGCCCCCTATTTTTGATCAGATAGTTAAGGATCTGTATTCTCAGTCTTTGGTTTAGCAGTTCTGGTGGAATAATTGCTGTTGTGTATATCTGAATACCATGATAAACAAACAGCTATTCATATAGCTCTTCCTACTGTTGCTGTGCTTCCTTGATAATGAAAAATATCACTTTTGAAGCCCTTGAATCCCCACTTATCATTTGCTAATGGGCACTCCATAAATGTGAATTGGAAAATTTATCAGTGCTGGAGTATATAAGAAAATATTTTGTTTAGGCAATTCAGATGTTCCCACAAGAATTTTTAATACTACTGTTGCTGATAATGGGAAGGAACCCAATAAAACTCAGAAGTTTTTACTTACTCTAGAGCTGGGCTTTTTTGTCAGAGGGATTTGTGATTATAACTACTGTTCTGAAATTTAAGAAGAGTTCTTTAAAATTCTCTAAACTGAAAACAACTGTGGCTATATCTACCTAAAATTGACAAGGACACACTGCTCTGCTGAAAGACCTGAAATTTGTCATAACTTTAATGTCCCATGTCAGGCAGTTTAGTTTATCTATCTGCCAAGTGGAAATCAGACACAATGTGACCTTATCCTTTTGGAAAACTTTGCCAATAATAGCTAAAGAAAGATGCACCCTAGAAAAGTAATTTCATTTTTACAATAAGTGCTGTATTATATGGACATTTAGAAAATGAGACCCAGTTCCTGCAAGAAATTTTCAAGGAGTTATTCACATCAGGTTTTTTACACCACATTTTTTTCAGTCTACAGTTAAAAGTTTTAAGCTTTTACCCATACATTTTGTGTTCACTGTGTGCTTTTGTCTGGGCAGCTGCTGCTTCAGGAACACCAGGTTAGCAGGAGGGCAGGGACTTGGAAAGGAAAACACTTCTAAAGAGACACAGCCGAGTGCAACACCTTTCTCAAGAGTGCTGGGAGAGCCCTTAGTGCTGGAGGCTCATTCCTGGATCAGGACAGGAGAGCTGACTTCAGATGTTTCGGTGACTACCCATGCAGGTTCATTTTAGCTCCTGAAGCAGCAGTAGAAATGAAACACACACAACACAACAATGATTCCATTACATTTTTACTTTTCAAAGCCCGTGTATTGGTGGCATCAAAACTTACACAGTTGTAACCAAGCCCAATCCAAAACCTTAAGCAACCAGGACATGGCAGCATCGAAAGCTAAGGTGCACACAAACTGCATGTACCTTTGGGGTTATGCAATGACTGCAAGAGCTGTTTGTCTCTGATAGCCATCACAAGTGAGATTTGCCTTGAATTTTTATTAAGCATTGTGCCATAAGTTGCTAAGGAATTCATTTGGCTGTGTTTGCTGACATCAGTTTCCTTACCTACCTGTTCATTAAATCACAATTACCCTGCTCTCTATGCTAAGCTATTTCATTTGCAAGTTGCTTGACTGTGTGGAAACTGATTTTAAAATTGGATTCAAAACAGACACTAAAGCTTAAACTTGTCAAAGAATTCCTCTCTCTACTGGTACAATCACTTCTAAATTTTCCAGATAATTTAATTTCTTTCTCACTGCCTTGTTCTGACTGAAGAGATCTCTTTCTATAGGGTTGTGTCCTCTGTTTAAATCCTTGTGCAAAAAAACCCCCCATTTTCATCAGGAAATCTTCCATTGAGTCCTTGAGAGCAATATTCACATTTTTTCCCTAACTGCTACTATTGGTTACACAGTTCTTTATCTGTTGTTAGCTCTCCAGTTACGACAATCTAAAATATTCCCATACACATTCTGAGAGTCACTGTTAATTTACTGGTGCCACCATGTCCTTCTCAGTATCAGATTTCTCCAGCATTGCATCTGACAAACAACTTCTGACACCCCTGACAACACTCTTCAAAAACTTCTATGTCTTCTCTTGTTATATAAATGCTTTCAATCACAAAACCCCCACCCCATACTGACTCTTCTATTCAAGGAAATGAAATTCTGGACTTTCTTTAGATAAAGTTCCTGCCTAAAAATGTTATTAATGTAGTTGGAAACAGCAACAATTTTTACTTGAATAGCCAATCAATAAGTGCAAATAATAAGCAATGAATAATGACTAGCCAAAGTAAACAATTGGTGAACAATTGAAGGTTGAAATGTGTTTACATAAACTCTTGGCTGAACAATTACCAATGACAAACTCGTTATCAAAATAGAAAATAGTATGTCATAAAAAGAACTAACTGCATCAGATAAATTATTCATAGGAAATAGTTCAGCTATGAAATTTATTGTTGACTAATGCTATGTAATGCACTAGGAAATAATCTGAACTACTCACACATTCTTGGATTCTTTGAGAAAAAGCCAAGAAACCAAAAAATGAATGTAGTACCACTTCTGTTTGCTTAGAGAAACTGCTACTCAGTGTAGAGCATAAGTAGTAAATGATATTGTTAAGATGAATCCAATGTAAATGAAATTGTTAAGATGTATAAGGAGTGAATAGGAAATGAATACTGGGAAGTTCATAATATCACTGAGTAAATTGCTTGTGAGATATCACTTGACATTTTTCATTCAGTTTCATCATCTTATCTCAGAAAAGATATTGCAGAAGTTGACGGGTAGAAAGAGGGACAAAATATTATGCATAATACATAATGAAAACACAGCGATTTGCACAGAAGGAGAGATTTAAAAGATTGGGTCTGTTCAGTTTAGTGAAGACATAACTGAAAGTGGGCATTTTGGGAAACTAGCAAAAGCTTCTAGTGAACATCCAGAGAATATAAATCAGGTATCCAGCACCTACTTCCCTCATATCTCGAGGAGGAGGAGATCAATAAAACAATATACAAGCTGAAGCTGATCAACAGAAATACATTTTACACAGTTACAGATGAGGTACGTTGCCCACTGACAAAATAATTGTCAGAATAAACTTAGCAGTGTTTATAAAAGGCAATTGACCTTTATACTGATGTATGGGCTAGATAAATACAGGAGACATATAACCCTCATCCTTCAGCATATATACCAAGTAACAGTTGAAAAGAAATGGTAAGATATTACTCAAATGGACAAGTGATTCATTCTTTGGTGTCTACAACTCCTCTGTACTCTTCTAGAAAGAAAAAGTATAAAGGACTTGACTACCACTCTTACCCTGTCTGTCTAGCTCTAGGAAAACATTCCAGTATCAAAACACATGGATAAGTGCATGCACGAAGGAAAGTATGAGATCAGGAAGAGGATGATCTCAATGGATCTCCTCCAGTCTGATGTCAGGCCACACACACTGACATACAGGACCAGGGAAAAGCAAATTTCTTTTATCAAAAATAAAATGAAATGATGCCTGTGACAAAACTCCATATTCTATAATTTGAATCTAGTAAATGGGTTCAGACATTTTCAAATATGGTCTGGGATATGGATTTCCATTGTATTACGGAGACTGACATAGAGCTAATTTGTCACACTGTTAAATGGAAAGAGGCATTGCACCCCACGATTCCACTCCAGCTTCTGGAAACTGTTCCTGGATGTCTGAAGCATTTGCTCTCACAAAGAGTGAGTTCATCTAGCACCCCAATGTGCAGTTAGCTAGCTCTATGCTAATAAGAAAGTATAATTTACCATGAAGTCACAAAGTTATTTGAGGGAGACAACTGTAAAAGGAAAGAGCACATTTTCAAGTATGTCTTTCCCAGAGAGTCCTGTTAACTATTGTCTTTCATAACTAATCTCAGACTCCATACATTCTCTTTGAAAAGGCATGGGTGGGATGCCTAATGCTGACAGTTTTTTCCAACTTATTTCTTTGGCTTTTTTTTTTTCAAGTTAGCTAGCTTTTTTCTGTATTAGCACTATGACAACTTTTCCACTACATCCATTTCTTTGACAGGAACAAAATTTTGATTTGACTTAGAAAGACCATGACTTTCATTTCTTCCTTTTTCTTCCCTTATGGCTACTTGTCTTCACCCCTGAATTTCTTCTAACATGCAAATATTTATTGTCAATTGTACAACCTCCAGGTGATGGCTTAGCTGTAATTCATAATTCGTAATTTAGCTGACATCTAACAGATTATTACATGTAATATGAAACTAATATGTATATATTTTTATTTCATTTCACATATATCTAATATTGAGAACAATTATATTCTCTGAAGAAGTTGGTAAGGAGACCCCCAAATTGCAAAGCCCCTGGACCAGGAGTTTCTGGTTCTCATTGGCAGAGCTCAGGTAGCATTTCTTTGAATGGACACACAGAGTTGCCTGTCTGAACTTGACCCAAGGCTACTGATATCTATGGGAACATTTACGTTTAATACAGCAAGCACTGCCTAGGTCATGGTCCATCTGGCTGTTTAAAGAGTCAGAGGTGGCACAGCCCAAAGTTTAACTCACTCTCTTACAGGGAAGTTGCAGAACCTCTTCTTAGCTTCAGGACTGCTCCAGAGGCATCTGAACCCATTTGACCTAACTTTGCAAGGTTAAAGTCTCATATTAAAACAGCTTTTCACAGTGCAGTCAATTTTTATTGTCATCTCAAAACACCTGAAAATCGTGGAGTCTACTGCTGTCTAGTTAACTGCTAGCCTACATACCTATAAAAGATCTTCCACAGACCTTTCTCTATAGACCTAATATATAGGTCTCTACTGGTCTCTCATATCTTTTCAAATAAAAAATGGCAGAACTTTGCCTCAGACATTTATTTTAAACTGCATCTGGCAGACAGGGGAAAACACATGCATAAATATTGGCATACAAAATGCAAATTTGGTTATAAATAAAGGTTTATGTCTAACATTTCCTTCCCTTTTTAAAAAGTAGAACAATACACTAGTATTCAAATTCAAAATGAATTCTCTAGTTTCAGAAGACTATAAGGCTTTTGTTTTCATATATTTCCAAGCAAAAAAAAACATTATTTTACTCCAGATAAACATATTTGAGGTTAATTTGAAACAATTCTTCTTCTTCTCACTTTTCAGAATTGACAGTAAACTGAAAAAAAATCAATGATTTACACAGCTCTCCTTCATGAACTAGAGTTCTGTGATTCATCATTCCTTTCTCAAGTTCCTTAGCTTTTGTTTAAATTCTCATTCTCCTTTGGAGGCACATCTTCCTTAAGGAAAGAAATTATTTGCTCATTTATAGCATAATCAACAACTGCATTAAGTAACCTTGATGCATATATCCCTGGAGCAAATCCTTCAACAGCTAAGTAAACATGAAGGCAGAAAATAAATGATTCAGATTGATCAAAAGCCTTATGATTTCTTCCTCCTCATTTAAAATGATTTCCACGACAATCAATACTATGATTAGTAGTTTTGAGAGTAGTAAAATCTGAAAAATTTGAATATAGTCATTATTTTGTATCTTACAAAAATAGTAAAAATGTTACATTGCTACCAATTTCAATACAGCTAATAGCTCTTATATTTATTTTTCTTTGTAGTCCAGAAATATTTTTTTATTCCAAATCCTGTTCTAGTCAATAATTTCCCTCTGCCACTGAGTGACTCTTAATAATAATATTTTGACATTACTATTATCATCAGTGTAAAATAGTCCAGTGTAAGGGACTAGGAATTCTACCCATTTTGAATTGAAATATCACCTAAAATCCAGCTGACAGATGAAATAGTAGGAAGCAGAGTTTGACCCTTGTAGGTGTTGAGAAGGAAGCTGGAGGCAGAGTCATAGTTGAACTTTTACTCAGCTTTGTGCCTTTCCTCCCCAGGATCCTACACAGCTCCTGCACAGCAGAGATCCAAACATGCAAAGTTCTTCCAGGAGAGAAGAGGGAAGAGTGTTAGGGAGACAGCCACTTGGACATATTCATGCCTTAATTTTGAAGGATCATGAGGAGGAAAACTAAAATTCCCTAAATGGCATTCATAGAGATTTCCCTCACAATCATAAGTTTAATTGAACAGATTCTGCAGAGCATCAGTTCCACTTGTCTCCATGCACCATAAGCCACTGGTTGCTTATTAGCATTGGGTAACTAACTGATTGTTGTAGTGGAACCCTTTTAAGTGAAAACTGTTGTGGGAAGAGAGCAAAGAGCTCAAGGGCATTGTCAAATTTTGATGCATTTCTACCCACAGAGAACTTGTCAAAGTTCCAGACCCACTCTGAAAATGTGGTACTTTGACACATTTCAAAATAGAACAGCCCTTTCTCCACTATAATCCATTCCCTAGAGTTGTGGCTGTCAGTCTGGTCTGGTGAAAGAAATCAGGTTACCCAAGGAGTCTGGGAACTAGCATATTTTCAATGACATGGTTCAGCTTGGCTTTATCACAACCATAAACATGACATTTGTTACATATTCTCATGGACTATTAGCAGAAAAGTGAAAAGAAATATGAACAGGTATTAAATGTGACTCTGCAGTATATGCCATGGGAATCTATCATCCTTGTAATGTATTATGGATTGAAATCTTGAAACTTTGCTCATTTGTACATCATGTAGCTGCTTGATGACCTGTAAAAGCAGTGTCAAAGTTTAAAGCTGCTCCTTTGGATAGGAATTTTTGCATTGGAAGGTTTTCACACTACAGCTGATTCCAGAAAGATGTAAAAGTTTTGTGAGAGGGTAAACAGCATAATGAAACCAAGAACTGTGGCCAAAAAACCAGATAAAAAAGAAAAAAATAATCCAGATGGGTGAACGAAGTCTGAAGAATTTTGCTTAAAATTAAAACAAACTCCCTACCACTCTCTTGGATGTTAATCCTTCTTTGACCACATTACATGTCTTCTATTTTGTTTTACTAAACAAAGATTTGTCCTAAACAAAACATATATTATTAAATATATTTTATCTTGACCCATTCTTTTAGACCTCTGCTAACTCAGTGATTTTGCCAGATGTGCTGTAAGACTACAGGCCAATTTCCCCACAGCACTGATATATCTTTCATGAATTTACATTATTAACTAGATTGTGAATGTCCTCCAGACAGCCTTCTGGTGTTATGGACAAGTAAGGTTTATGATCCTGTCTGGTTTGATAAGCTAGGTCAGGTGTGAGAAATACTCTAACAGGGCTTCTCAATGTGCCATTGCCATCCATCCAGGTACTGTGGAAAGTTGTACTAATCACATAGTTGGTGAGAATTTTGTCTGTGTAAACCAAATCTCAAGACAAGCCAGCATGGGAACCATCTCTCACAGAAGACAATATATGAGTTAAGGGAAAGGCCCCAAAAAATCCTCCTGTTGACAAATACTGGGCAAGTTCCATACATTGCAAAGCCATGCAAAATCTTTGTGCTAGAAGTCAAAGCAGTTAATGTTACCCTTTTAACAGCAGGATGTGTTGGATACCTTGAGAGTCCTCATGTCAAAATCCTTTTCATCAGAGAAACATACTGTAAAACTTGTGCACAATTTGCTGTTGCTTCAATTGATCATCATCAAAAAAACCCTGTGCATTACTAGGTTCAGTGCTCAGCTCATTAAGATTGCTCATATGGATGAAGGCACTTTCAATTTCTCCTCTTTTCTTGTCTGGCTGAATGTTTTTCATATGCTGTGGGAGGCAGAGGAGGGAAAGGAAGAACAGCAAGCGGGATCAAAATTTCCAGCTGTTTCATTCTGATGTTTAGTAAAACAAGATTCTGTTGCAATTATACCTTTTTATATAACTTTGGAGTAGATAGTGGTCGCAAATTTTAGTATAAATATTTATTTACTTATTTTATATGTCAAGCTCCCAAATACTGGGTTTTGTTGTGAAGCAAAGATAGAGCTTAGCACTGGATTTGGTTCATAGAGAACCCTGTCACATACCATGCACTAGGACACATGCTAGCCCAAGTACTCCTTTACTAACGTGGCAAAAAGCATCTCCAAAAGAGCAAGGAAGGGATACAACAAGATCCAAGAGTCCCTGCTTCTACAAACTCACTTCCTTCATATGGACAATATCACAAACACTCTCTGTCTCAGAAATTTGCCACCTGCCATTGTGTCTTCTCCATGAAGTGTAACCACAGGTCTATGAGAAAGGGAATAAATCATTCTCAGAGCTAGATGTTATGCCATTTTTAGGATCTATTGTTAGTGATGATAATGTCTCAGCTGTCCAGACTGATGTTTCTGAGATGGCTTTTCCCAGTGCAAACCAGCCTGCTGCCGTGGCTGTGAGAGATTACGACTGAGGGAGGACACAAGGAGGAGGAATATTGCCCTTTCATTGATGGAGAAGTAGGCTAGGGGTCTGTAAATTGAACTGGAAAAATTTATTTATTTATACAGGAGCTGCTATCCCAAAATTCTTGTATTGTTGCTTTTTGATTCAGCCACAATTTTTTTCTGCCTACAAATGTATGTCCTCACTTGTGTCTGGCTGCCATCTATCATTTACATTATAGCAAAGTTAACAGTATACTACATTGATTCCTTGTTTCTCAGAAATAGTCAAGAGCCATTCAGAAATGGCTATTAACATTACCACAGTTCTAGCTGTATTGTTTCATGTGTCCAGCTATGTCTTTGCTTTATTATCTTCATCCATGCTTGTCTTCCATTGCAGCTACTATTTCAACTTAGGATGGCAGAATATACTACATGTTCATGTATGGTCTGTCATTTCTAGGTGCTATCCCATTGCAGTGCCCTGCAGCTTAATGCTAACCTGGCAGACAATCTTAATCTACCTATAGAGATGTCCTTAGCTGGGAACCCAGTAGGTGGGTGGGAATGTAAGATCATCTCATAAAGGAGTTATGGGCCACTGCACAGGCATAATGTGAGCATTACCAACAGAGAAGATGATATTGCCATATGGAAAATCAACTCACCTACAAAATCCACTCTGCATTCCTGAGAAGCACAGAGTAAAGTCAAGCTGCTCAATTCCTCTTTCTCTGAGACTTTATGGCTCTTGCAGTTCATTCCACAGAGGGTACTCAGGGACATGTTGCAGGATATGGGATTGTGATAATCTTGGACCTCTTGTGAGCGCAAGGTACTCTATAACTGCAAAATCTTACCACTTAGCACAGATTTACTCAGTTCTTGCCAAAAGGCTTGACAGAATAAGAAATGGACATGGCATTCAGAGCAGCATTGATTACAGTTTTTCTGCATCCTTCTGTCTAGAGGCATCAGTCACTTCAACAAGAGAACATCATCCAAATCTTGTAATTCTCACTGCACGGCAGTGTTGTGCACTGAGTGGCCACACACCAAGCTCTGTTACTGCAATCCATGACACAATCATGGCCACTTATCCCTCATCATTGCCATTGCTATCTATTTGAGGTATTGTGCTTGTAACACCTTTGAACTAATAAGGTATGACAGGCCAGGCATTGCCAGCTCGTTATGAACACCCTGAGCAAGTTACAGGTCAAAAGGCTGAAACCCAAATAGCTTTAAACTCAGAAATCACACTGATTCATGGCCTGAAGTAGCTTACAGTTAGATGGGGATGGACACTGCAGGTAAAAATAATGCAGCCAATCAAATGTGAACACTTACTGCCCATTATAACAAAGTGAAATGGGTTTCACCACAGCCGTGGCTGACAGCTGGGCAGAAAACTGGGTTTGTGTTGCTTCCCACAGCACAAGAGTTAAATGGCTGCAGGAGATGAGTCATTCAGATTGCATCTCAGCTCTGCCATGGTATTTGCCTGCCTCATTCACAGGATTTATGCTCACTTAGACCTGTTGCAAAAAAATCCAGTCTCTCAATGATGTCCTACCCTGGTCATGCTGAACCACAGGTTACTCAGCCTGGAACTCATAGAAAGCAAAGGTGGTTTTATGCTCCACACATGAAGGGCAATGTTTTGTAAATGTTGTTAGTATTTTCTTACAAGACTTTGCACTTTTGGTTTGCTGCAATGTAGAGGTACAGTAAAAGTGAGATTTCAGTTGTACAGGAGCTCCAGCAAAAATCTGAAAATCTGGGACTATCCTGAAGAACAGTGTCTTACTGCACATGAGCTTTTCATCAGCTGATATGTGAAAAATAGCAACCATCCTAAACCAGAAAATCTTGAGGAAGATGGGTGTGCTTTGTGTCAAGGTTGAATAAGGCATGTTCATTATCACTGCAGACTGAACAACAAAATTATTATTAGGAACAGGAAGATGGGTGTGCTTTGTGTCAAGGCTGAATAAGGCACGTTCATTATCACAGCAGACTGCACAACAAAATTATTATTAGGAAAAAGAGAGTTAAAGAATGATTTTCACTGTCCTTGAAGTATTTCTGCAGATCTATTTTTTGCACAAACAAATGTTCAAAAAGGATGTTTCAGTCATGGGGATACAACCCACAAGCTCAGATTAATGAACTCCTGTGCAAAGAGGTGCCTCCATGTGAAGCAAAATACATTAGTGTCACAAGTGCTTTCCTGAAAAAGTAAATGTAATTCTGAATGCATGAGAAACTTTTAAGAAGGATGGCTGTCTGTCCCTTCTGAAAGATTGCAAACTGTTTTTAACTTCAGACTATTTCCACCAGTAGAGGCACCTGAACTCACTGCAGACTCCTTCATCATTAAGCCCCTGAGTATATTGAATGCACGTTTTGTTTGGCAGTAATGTTGGTGGGGATTAAGCAAACTATTAAGAAGTGGGATGGAAAAATCCCCTTCTAACATAATGACAACAAACATTTACATAATCAGTGGAAAGGAGAATAAAATAACTGTCTTCAAACTTTACCAAGGCTGCAAGTTATCTGGTATTTTGCATGGTGACATAAAAGGACAGCAAAATGCTTTCACTATAACTAAGAGCTCCTCAATTTGCATGGCTTAAGGCTTGAATGTCAACATAAATTCATGGAAAAGTAGGAATATAATATTTTCAGGTGCCAAACATTGGTTCATGTTGGTGAAATTTTCATGGGATGAGAGATACCTCCCCACACTATGCAGTGCAGGTAGGACCAAGAGCTCTCTGCTGGCCACAAACCACTTGGGAAGACCTCAACCTTTGAAACACATAGAACTAAGAAAGTCTTGGTGTTGTCTTTGCCTTAAGATACCCAGTCAAATGTTGTGTTTTACAGACTCCCAACAACCCTGTGACAGGACTGTTTGCCTTCTCAGCTCCTCCTCAGGACAGGACAGCCTTGGCAGTCCAGAGCAGCACGTGGGTGATGGCATGAGCCTTCTGAGCTGCAGTTTCAGCCCTCACAGAATGAAGTACATGACTGATCAGCACAATAATCTTAATAGAACTACTAGTTGATTTTGCAGACATTTTCTGAAAGTTCTTTCCTTGACTCAGGTACTCAGGGTTAAGGTAAACCTATCAGTTTCCTAGGTGCAATCACTGGCTTTTCTTTCTACATAGTTGTTGTTTGGGTGTTACACCAGTGATGTATTTGGAGTCTGGAAAACATGATTTCCCTATCTTATCAGCCTCTTAGCAGATGCTAAAGAAGTTACTCAATAGGGCAAATGGCTTGTGTGATCCTTTTTATCACTTCCCCATCCTCCTTGATGAATCCTCCATCACTTCATACCAGCCATAGTTGTGAATTTACTTTAGGTTCTCATGCACCTGAGTATCCACCTGGGATCCCATAAGTCACAAAGCACACATATGTACCCTTTGCACATGCAGCTTTTCCATTCTGGTTCAGATGCTGGTTGTATTCAGCTTGCTCTTTGACAAAACTAAACTTGCAGCTAGAGTGCTTCTATTTAAGTATATAGCACATAAATAAATTATCCTGTATCCTTAGTGCTGACCCTCTTATAAATTTTCATTGAAAGTACAGCATAAAAACTAGTGGTAAAGCAAACCCAGCAATATGGTCAAAATGGAGTTTGAAGATATATCTTGACATGTGTGCAGTGATCATCAGTTTCCTGTAAATGAAACCATATTTCATCTTTTTGCTATCTTCTGTGAAGGATTTTTGTGCAATTCACAGCAGAAATACTTGAGGGTGGGTAGATTTTCCTTTATCAGATTAAATACCTTGCTTCTGTTTTCATAATCTTCTTCTTTCCCACTTGTTACTATTTTTTCCTCCAAAATGATTTGTCTGTAGAGGCAGACAACATTTTTTCAGGAAAAATGCACTTTTTCCAGTTTGTTTAACTAAGCTTGTAATTTTTGAACTAAGATGAAGTGAAACAAGTCTTTACAAATACAAAGAACTTTCTTATATAAGCACGCAACAAAAAATTGAAATTATCAATTATCTCTATAAAAAAAACTTAGTTCATTGGTTTGTGTTTAGAAAATCTGAGAAAGTAAAAAAATCAGTTACAAGGCTAAAATGTGATGCTCACAAGTTTTTCAATAAACACAGAACATAAAAGCAGAAGAAACAGACTGCGAGTATAATGCAAAGACTGAGAAATCTACAACTTATTCCAGTACTTTCCATGGAAAGCTCACAAAGCCAAACTAAAAGGTTTTCCTGATTCTGGCTGTCTTTATATGTAAATATTTTACAAATGTTTTCTCTATAGAAATATCTACCTCATTAGTGCACTGACAATAATGAATTTTTAAAGATTCAGTAATTTTTGTAGGGGGAAATCAGGTTAAAGATTTCAAGATGATATAGAAAATGTCTGGAGCTCTTAGAAAAGCTCCATTTTAGTATTGCAACCTTTAAAGTGAACAGCAAAACATATACAGAAGAATAACATCAACATTATTCTACCTAGGGTAGCAATTGAAAACCGACTCAGAACTGGAATCAGGACTAAAACACAGCCCTCTGCAGAAGCAGCATGCACTGAACACTGCGTTTTGAGCCATGTTATCCAGCCCATACAAAATGAACTGCTGCAGCCAGTCACCCAGCACCTGCACCATGGTCCTCTTTTCATCGGCTGCTGAGCTCTCTTCTGTGTGATAATTGCTCACCACCATCTGTGGAAGATAATTTCTCCAGAGAACAGTGTTCACTTGTTATTTCTCTGGTGGCACTTCATGTGTATCTACTGTACCTAATAGGGTCCTTTCCACTTTCCCCAGCTTGAGACCTCCAGATCTTGAAAATATTTGCCATTCTCCTTCCAGTCCATTTTCCCTTTGATGATCACAGGAATGCATTCCCTAGACCTTTCTGCCTGGTGAGTCCCTGCCCACAGTGTGATGTCCCAGCAGCAGCAAGAAAGAAAAAAAAAAAGCAAGAGAAATGGTACCTAGGTGTAGAGGTCAAAAGAATGACTTTCCAAGAGAGTTAACAGCCATAATTTGCTAGTTGAATTGCTACTTTTTGTATGTTTTTGTCTTTTGTTTCCAGGAAAAATAACTGTGAAGGTGTGGATTATTGAAAATCTTGAATGCAGTGTTAGTTTTCTTTGCTTCATACAGTAAAGCAGAACAAACGTTTACTGAATTTCAGTCATTCTGCTCAATAATCCACAGGCTTTATTTTTTGTCTACACCCTTTTCTTAACTTCTCTGGAATGGTAGCATAGAACTTGATGGTAACAGTGCTAACTCATCTGCAAGCACCAGAAAAAAGGTAGTTCATTTCACAAATTAGGAGGCGAAGTCAAATGAAGTCTGTGATATGATTCTGGATGTCTCAGTAATAATAAATTCTAGCCTTTATAGCCATTCATACTTTGTTTCTTACTTAGATATATCTATGAAGTGGCCTGTCTGTTGGAAACTCCCCCATTCTGGTGAGAATTTTTGGGTGTATATGGCTGCTGTTTCAGATGATTGAACCGGAGAAGATGTTCATTGTTTTGTCACATTTGTACCTTTGTAGTTCAGTAGTCTTACACACACTTGACATAAATTTTAAAAATATGTTCTTTTCTAATAATAATGATAATAACAACAATAATAGTAGCATCATCATCAACAACAATAATCAGTTACTGGGAGTCAGAGACTTGGGGCAGCAAGTGACTTGGAATTCAGCTGACTGTTACATGAAGTACCTCCTGTGCATGTTGGAGCATCTACAACTTCTTTCTTGATTTCTTAGTGTAAATCCAGGGGTGAGATTTAGATGCAGAGCTTGGGACCCTACATTGGTATGACTGTCATAGGAAGCCTGGACTTAAATCTGTGAAAGGACCACTGCTGTTTGTTTTGTCAAAGTGAAGGTTTGGCTGCACAGGTAACAAGCTCTAAGCCAAAGGCTGTGTCCCAGGCTCTGTTCCTCAGTGTTCCTCATCCACACTTTCATAGAGACCTCTCTCTTGAGCTGACTGTATTTATTCAACACAGTGCTCGACCTTGGATTTGCATTCATCCTATGCAGAAATCCTGGAAACCTGAGATGTCATCATCATTTTTGTGATTTGTAGATTAAAGTGCCAGAAGTAACGTCAGGGTCATACTGCAGCCTGCCAATGGGATGCTTCACAGTGCAACATAAAGGCCACATACTGCACAGTGTGGACATGGTAGAAAGGGTATATAAGGGAATTTAAAGGTGAAATAACTGTTGTGATAGTGTCAGAGGACTAGGTAGGATAAACAGAGTTAGATTTTATGAAGATTTTCCCCACTGAGCTTTGGAAGAAGATCCTGGAGGAAATAATATGTTGGATTTCACCAAAAAGAATGAAGTTTGTTGCCAAAAGGTCCTGGGAACAGACTAATACACAGGTAGAAAGCATGAATGACGAGGGAAACCAGATGTGGAGTGAAGTGGGGATCGAAGCTCTCAAACATTGCAGACAGTGCATTGGATAGAAATAAAGACCTAGCAGCAGTTAAAAGAGAAACGATTTTGAGGGGATGACATGGATTGCAGTCCTGTAGTAAATTTCTGATCTACATCTATTCCTGAATGGAATGGATTTGAAAGCCTGATGAAACAAGATCATATTCTTCAGATTCATAGAGAGAGAAAATGCACTGTACAGAAAAGCCAACTATCACAGGGATAAATTTAGGCAGGCTGATTAGGCACTGCCTTAGTTTGATGAAAATCATCATCACAAAATTGTACTTTCAGTGACTCAGTGCAGCACCTCAGTAAAACCAGCCATTGTTCTTTATACATAATACAGGTATATAAATATATATAAATAAAGCAATCCAGCACAGCCTGTGTCCATGTTGCATTAACAAGACAAATCTCAATGTGTATTCTGTTCCCACAGTGTGCTGTAAATGATAGAATATACTAATGAGCCTTTTAAAAACAGGTTGCAAAAGAATGGAGTCACCCTGCCCAGAATTTGCTAAAGATCCAACCTAAAATGCAGGGTTATATGTTAAGAATGGTAATGAAATGCACTTAAACTAATTAAATATATAATAAGGAAAAATCAGAAAGAATAACACACTAATAAGTCCATGGCAATATAGTTGTACTTGACAAGGATTATTGATTACTGGGGTGTTTCACATTTGTTATGCACTAATGCACTGAGCACACATAGAAAAGTGACAGCTCTGAAGTAATTACATAGGAATTGTCAGTACATTCATTTGTGTTTGGGTTATTTCACAGCACTTGCATTTCTATAAATTATAACATGTCACCTTAGATGTATACAGAAGTTAAATCATTTATCCTGCAACTAATCATAGAAAAAAGAGTAAAAAGGACCCTTTACAAGAATTTGGACAAAGGCCTTAATAAAAATTCACAATGCTATAAGACTTGTAGCTGATTTTTTTACATTAATTGCAGGTAGATTTAATTGTTCTCCAGTCATTGAGGTTGATAGGAATACAACTTCAACTTTCTACAGTGTACACATTTGTGAGATATAAGCATTCAAAACTAGACTGAAAGAAGCTTAATTATTTTCCAGAGGCCATTAAATATTCAACTGATACTTGTAACATTTATTCATTAGGTTAACTATGCTGTCTGAGGCTGAAACAAGTGACCTAGAGAAAGATTCATGAGATCCATTTAGCACCTGAGTTAAGACCACTTGATTTATCTTTGTTACCAGTCACAGTCTAGAGCACATGTTTAATTCAAAGAATATTAAGAGCTAGTAAGAGACACAGCTGAAGCACTTGCCTGTTATAAGAGTACTAATACACTATTTGAAATTTATGAGTATCCTTATAGCTAAAGCAATCTGCTCAGATAATAATTATCAGAACAATGCTTTTCTAGAGAAGGAATCGAAAGCTCTGTAAAAGTTGGAGTTTGAGATTTTGCTTGGTTTTTTAGTTTGTTTCATTTTCTGGAGCAAAAACATAAGAAAAAGAAAAAGGATAAGGAAAAAGCTGCCATTACATAAGCCAATCACACACCCTTGCAGCAATGAAGGCCAACTGTATTCCAGTTTTTTTATTGAGAGTGTGACTGGGCACTGGCACATGTTTTCCAGAGAGATTGTGGAGGAGTTTCCATTCTTGGAGATATTCAAAAATCACCTGGATATGGTCCTGAGCAACCTGCTCTAGGTGGCCCTGTTTGCACAGGAAGAGTGGAGAAGGTGACCTCCAGATATGTGCTCCAAACTCAGCCCCTCTGTGATTCTGTGCCTCTGTGAAAGACAAGGTAAGGGAGAGAGAGAAGGAAAAAATGATAACAAGTTACCGGATTCCAGCAGTCCCAAACATAGGTGCTTGTTTCCCACTAAAAAAAAAGAATCAAAAATATATTAGGTTGAACTATTTAACTTTGGGTTTGTTTTTTGATTTGGTTCACAATGCATTTTTGTAATATTTTGAGGTTCTGTCAGAATGATAAGCCTCTAAATTTTGATCAATGACAGGATGTTTTTCCCAAACAAAATTGCTGGACTGCTTAGTTAATGCTCTTGAGGTTATACATGTTCCTATGCCATTCTTTGTAAACTGCACCATTAATAAAACTACAACTGTAATGTCCATGTGAATGACTTGGGCTTGTATAATACATCTCTGATACTTAACTTTTTCCAGCTGAGCAATAGAAGAGACTAGAGTGGAAGAGATGTTAAGTTTATGAGGTTTGTGATTCTTTCCTTTAAAAAGAAAATTCGCAGTAATGCATGAGCTGCCAAATCTGAAATGTAACCTATCCTACATTTCATGTGATTCTGTTTAACTTTTTTAAAAAAAACCTCAAGATAGGGAAAAGGTTCCTACCAAGCTCTGTTCAAGAAATTTAAAACCAAGACTGAAGACACTGTTTTCAAACACTAAACCTAACAGACATGTTAGATGTTCACTTTATGTAGTATCTTAAACTGTTACAAACTACACTTATGAGCAAGCTGAAATAGTGTTGCAGAAAAATCTATGTCACAGTTTACTCATAATTGGAAAGTAAAAGGACAGTTTTCTTTTCACAAACTGATGTTGCTGCAGTAGCTGAGAAAGATATCTGAGTGAAGTTGGCACACATGCTAAAAACCCTTAGTTCATAATAAAAACCCCTCGAGGTTTTTTTCTGAATATAAGGTAGGATTTTAACTCATCAACAAATAAACATTCAAATGGATCTAGAGTTTCTGTTTGCTTCAAGGCTGATGCAAACTCTTGAATTCTCTCATTTGCAAAATGAAGTTTAGGTGTTACATGACACTATCAGTGCTCAACTTCCATGACAGTCAATGTATATTTTATATGTTCAGCTGGATACATGTCTGGATTTTTTGATTAGAGAATATTTGACATAAGGTTTATAATACTTTTCTGTTCTGGATAGGCTTACCAGCACTGATTGAACATTGTCTGATAATATTTTGGGCTCTCTAACAAATAGGCAAGAGAAAATGAGGTGTTAAAAAGCAGGTAAACATCTGTGTACATTAGAGAATGGAGATCATCAGTTCCAGCTCTGGAAAATGGTTCAGATAAGTCTTTAGTTCATTAATTTTCAGCTGATTCTGTACCTGATCCAGTTCAGAGTAATTCAAATGAGCAAATTTGCCAGACAGTTGTGTATAACTTCACCTTTCCTCTTTACTTCCATCATCACTGATTCCACCAGGAGCACCCCAGTGGATAAAAGATGTTATATTTACTTCTAAATGCCAGTAACAAATCAGACAGAATGATCCAGTGCAACGAAGGGAAGCAATTTTGAAAGGATGAGAAAAGGCTCTGATTTCGGCTTTGTTAGTTATGAAGTAGTTTTAATAAGTTCTTTCCCTGATGGCCACCACTCCCCATGTGTCATTCTTTGTGATCCCTGGGGTATGTTTATGTAACAGTCAATTGGCTCTAAAGGTTGGGTTTTTTTCCTACTGGGTGAATTTGACAGTCCAAGTTCAAGAAGGGTTTAACTCCCCATTGACTGTTGCCAATTTACAAGAGAACTCCTGTGGAAAGTAAACAAACAAACAAGCACATAATTTGATGCAACATCAGTCTGGAACACCAAACAAAGCCATTAAGAGCAGCACAACTATTTGGATTAACAAACACAGGTGATTTGGGAGAAGGGGTAATCAAGAAAACACCAGAGATATGTCATTCTCTGGGAGAGCTAGCATGATTTCCTTCATTTATTAATCTTCCTGTGAGGTTCAGAAACATGTTGTAAAAAAAGCTCACACATGAAGACAAATTTAAAGCCAGAGTTCATGTTTAAGAATTTTGAAGTGCAGCAAATAAAAAGACACGGATCTTCCTTTTTCTCAACTCATCCATAGGGACAGAATTTGAGAGTCTAATGCCTTTCAGATAAAGGAACTGCACATAGAAAAGCTAGCTAACCTAGACTTTAGAAATTGTACCCACTCTGCATTGCATGATAAATCCTTCTGTTGCAAACAGAGTCTATTAAGGTTGGTGCATAACAGGTTTATATAAGACTCATTTTCTCTCCTGAGATCCATCTCCAGTCTGCAGACCTGTTTGTTGAGGCCAGAAGTGACTATGCAAATCTCACTAGTTATCTAGTTTTATTTTCCTTATTTTTATTGGCTATATGTGTGCACAGTAAGTAATTAATGTTCATTTGTTCTAAGGAAAAGAGAAATATTTCTTCTGTGTCATCATACCCTTAATTGTTGCATTTAATCTAAAGCCAAATGACTGATTCACACCTCATAGCATGAAATTTCATTGTACAAACAAAGATGCCTTTATTTCAAAGGACTTATACTCCGAGTAAAAAGTAGTTATAAAATTAGCATAGTCATTTATAGCCATATATTTTCTAGTGTCTTTGAAAAAAATTAATCTTGCTTCATTGCTAAGGCTGTACAAGAAAGGAAAAGACCAAGGTGCACTCTGCTCAGGTGGAGCAGGACTGGCTGGTAGCTGGCAGGGTTCATTTCATGCTCCAAAAAAATAAAAATATGAAGGCAACAAAGGATAGGATATATTATGTAAAGTATAGGACCTGATAGTTATGGAACAGAGGACTGAAAAGGCAGGGAAAGTGATTCAGTGCAATGTATGGAGGCAATAAAAAAATATTGCAGCTTGGAGGACTTGATCATCCAATATTGTCAAAGGTGTTTAGGATATCACCCTGCCACAGGATCTAGTAAAGCAAAGAAATAAGCAGAAGAACTACTAGTCTCCTTTAAGATTTATTCTTTTTTACAGTTTATGAGCAGAAACAACCTGTCAAGTTACATTATTTCAAGTCAACATCAAATGCATCTGCCAATTCCAAGCGAAATATTGTTGTGCTTTTTAGGGGTGAGTGTTCAGGTTTTTTCCTGATTGAATGTCCTATCATCATTTTTACCTGTACTTTGA
The DNA here is from genome assembly GCF_000695815.1 of Acanthisitta chloris. Taxonomy (NCBI): domain Eukaryota; kingdom Metazoa; phylum Chordata; class Aves; order Passeriformes; family Acanthisittidae; genus Acanthisitta; species Acanthisitta chloris. Next base: position 117,642 of record NW_008689819.1, on the reverse strand, counting down.
AAGAATCATTAGTTTGAAATGAAAATTCAGTACATTTCATTTTAAGCTTTTAACAAAAAGGAAGAACAGCCTTTCTTCAAATGTTTCTTTTTTTTTCTACCTAAAGCTACTTGATAAATTTCTTAAGCTCTTTGAATTAGCCATAATTTCTTTTGACCCATTTCTGTGGGGTAAGCAATTACTACATCACAGTCTCACCAGCTAAACCAAACAACAGGTTTTCATCTCAGAAAGACAAAAGTAAGTTCTGCCTATGCTTTCTTTGAACCTTTTCTGCAGCACAATAAAACTAGTCGGACTGACTCCTTGATCATCCCTTCTAAGCAGATAAATCTCCCTGGAGAGCAGGGCTGAGGTAATGCCAAAGACAGTTCTCTCTTCTTTGTCAGATCAGCTCCCAAGGGTCCTGAGTTGACTGGAATGAGCTGAAGGACACTTTAAGCTGTCCTAACAATACCTGTCCAAGGGAAAAAAAAAAAGGCAGCACATAAAAGTGGTTTAAATTCATCTTTTTTCTCCATCTTTAGTGCTGTGTTGGACACAAATGGGCCAAACTACAGAGTCCAGACATCAGTCATCTGCCAGACAAATCCCTCTCACAGTGCATTGCCTTTCTCAAGGGATCACATGTGTTGCATCTGTTGTACCTGGAATGCAGTCCTTTGGTTTTGATATGACATTTGTTTCCACAGCAACCAACTGGGAAATAACTATAGGTGATATAAACTACATAGGCAGGATTGCTGTGATGAACAGTTCCAACCTGAAAATCAAAACACAAAAGAGAATAAAAACTAAATTGAATACCATCTGCAGAGCCATGCACCAAATTGTCAGATAAATGGCAGAATTCAGCCTCCAATAGGCTTCGGCTGCTTATTTCCCAGCTATTATACTATTAAAGGTTATCCTTTCATCTTTTATGTTGAGACTATAAATAAAGCCATCATGGAATTCTCAGAGCAAACAGATTGCTTAATGATAACCAGGAGGGCATTTATTTTCAAGTATATTGTCAAAGACTCATACTTCAGTCATGAGAATAGTTCAATAATGTACTGACTGCCTATTTATTTATGACAGTAATATCCTAAGCATTCCCAAAGATTAGAAGAATCAACTTTTTGATTATTTAAGGCCAGAAGTCACATGTAAAGATTGCCTTGTTTGCCTTCCACATAGCACAATTTGTATTGCATCAGCCAATTGTCCATGTAACTACAACAGTTTGCATTTAAAGACAAGTTGCACTGCTAGGGGCATAGCAGCTGTTTAATGGTGATACACTGCCCCAAATACAGCTTGATACTTCCACAGCCACCTCTGCAAACAATGACACCTGACACAAACAAGTCTGTGCACTCCTGAACTTCAAAATTTTTCCATCTTGGACCAGGAAAAAAGAAAGGGTCCAAAGAGTAACTAAGCTTCCCTTTGGGAAAATACTAAAATCTACATTTAAATGTATCCTTTCTGTGAATAGCATTCGTTCAAATTCTGTCTTAGAAGGGGATATTTTCTTGACTGAGAAACTTAAGTATTTCATGTGAGAAAAAATATTCAGTGACAAATTTTCCAGAAGTTCATTGTTCACATTACAAACTCACCATGCAGTTAGATGCTGTGCAAACAGTCACAGTCCCTGCCAGTAACAGGAGGGCTTTGATATAAAATAACCAATAGTAAAGGAGAGAAAGGTGGATAAAGGTCATTGCATCAACCTCTGTGTATTTATTTTGGCTATTTGACTTAAGCAATTCTGTACACCTTCATTAAAAACCACTGGGAAACGTGAAAAATCAGCCAGGAACATCATTTGACATTCTAGCCATTAACACAGGTGATTGTGAGATACAGCAGATTTGAAGAGGGATGTGGAGGATAACATTGCATCATTGTGAGATTTTATTATTCTGTCCATTTCCCAGTTCAATAAACTCCACAAACAAAATACACGGCTGAAGCTCCCTATGAAGTAGGACAGCACTGTCATTCCAATTTTACGATGCGAAAATGAGACACAGTGGGTTAAAGTTAAATACAGAGACTGAAGTCACACTAAACCAGTGTGGCTCAGCTTCAGAGTGAAGCCCACCCAGGTCCTGCTTCTTTCTTTTAATAGCATGACCATGCTTGCTTTCTAAAGAGCCATGAATATATTAGAGAAATTGCCTTCCCTGTGTCACTGCATGGGCTGCCACAACATGCTGAATGCAAACAGGAATGATTCCAGGGAACTAATTTCATAACCATACCATTCAGAGCACAGGGTTAGAAATGCTTTATGAATATTATCTGACAGGTATTTCCCCCCACTTGGACTATGTTTTTTGCCTCACAATACTGAATTTCTTCACAAAGATTAAATGTGTGGAGAAACACAGGTGAGTGAAGCTTTTAACTTTTCTGCTCTTCACCAGGTGTTCTTCCATTCCAATGAATTTTCACTTACTGCATTTTCTGATTGACTATAAAAATGTGGGAGGTGTCAAAAAAACAACAACACCCAAAAGTATGGAAGGATGAAACATTAGGAAACAATTGACAGACTGACAGAGCTCATAGAAATCACTTTCTCTGCTTCATAAGTCTGATTTGAATTATTATCACCCCAGAACCCTCAGTCAATGTCAGAATACAAAATTTGGACTACAGCTAATAAAAACGTAGCTAGAGAGTAATGGCCCATATATTTCTTAGGATTTTGTGCTCAACAAATTCACAAAGGGGGAATTCAGAAAAAAAACACTTCCTCGTTTTGCTATTAAAAAGATAGGGCCATGGTGATAATAATGAGAACTAGACTTGTGAGAAATATTCTACATTGGGGTAACATGTTGAACAGCTTTGAGACTGAAAATTGTGACAAATTAATGATCATTTGGGAAAAAACAAATGGACCTGAATGAGAAGTCACTCTCACTGTTCCTAAGGCAAGACACATATGAAAAATCCCCAACCTTTTTTTTTTTTAAATAAATGTTTACTTGGCTCTTGGACTATAAATCTAGGGGTTATTAATTTTGTTTTGATTCATTAGAGCTAGCCATTTATTTCCTGTTTTAATAAGGAGAATAAAGAGAAAGAAAGTAGTTTGAGTTTCATTTGCAATATGACTACAAGGAGTAAATCCTTAGATCATCCACTAAGATGGACTAAAGAAAATTTGCTCTTAGGGTAAATTTCCTGCTCCAAGATGCTGAGATTCACAGTTTCACCCATCAAACAGGCCAGCACTAGCTTCCTTGAGATTCAGATAACCTGAAACCAGTTAGCCTTCCATAAACAGTCAACTGACCCTATCTGCTTCCCTACTCCTGCCCAAGCAGTCAGTTTGACTGCTTGAATCCTCTCTCTTCTTCTGGATCGAATTTTCCCAAAAGAGTGTTCTAAATTCCTTGTCTCTAGCAAACCACACAATGTATAAGAGCCCTGAAAGATGTGAAATTAGTTAACAGTGATATTCTAGTGAAGCTGTTACAAGGTTATAGTTGTAGGAGTGTGCAAAAGCCTCACTGTGGGAAGTGCTGTACATAAGCAAGCTCAAGAATACATTGCCATTTTTTCTTACTCCCTGTCCCCACTTAAACAAATTTTGCAGACAGAAAAAGAATAAAAGTAGAAGAGGAAAAGAAAACACAGAAGAAATTTCTTGGGGCAGCTTAATACTATCTGCCTGAAGCAGAACCATAGTGTGTGTGATGCCCTGTCTGCTCAGACCTGCTACAACACTGAGTGAAGTTCATTACATTTTGATTCTGGAGTTGCATGCTATCAAGCTATGCATACAAGTTGAACCTAGAGCCTTTGCTGGTTCTCCATAAGAACACAGTGAGTGTGCATCATTCACTGATCCTCCAGAGCCAGATCTGATCAATGCACCTGAAGATTTACTATAAACCCCATCTACCACGTAACATGGATGCTTACTAAATATATGTATGCAGTATAAAATACCTCACTCTCAACTTTTTCCATATTACAGGGACATGCCAACTTTATTTCTCTAGTTAGAGGAAACGTGTTTTAAGCATTTATCACTCTAAAATATGTTTCCATTAAGTTCAGAGAGCTTTGTCATGAAGGGGGAACTGGTATTACATGTGGCCTCTAAATCGTTCAGCATGGAATTTAACACACTATTCAAGTTTCAGACACAGCAGAGTCTGTGCACAGCCCAATACTACAGCTCATTGCTTAGGGCAGTAAATTACAACATGGAACTTTCTCAAATGAAAACTTTCCAGACCCTTGTGCACCTTGTGAACTGCTGTGACATTATAGAACAGCTATTTCCATAGCTAGCTTATTTATCAGCACTTAGCATAAACTGCTCTTCAGAAAAGTTGGAAGGATCTAAATGATGAGGTAGATTTTCAGCACCATGCAAGTTATTTCCTAAATGCTTATAATTATGGATTTTTTTTAAAAAAAGGGCGGTGAGAAAGGAATAATTAGAATATGACAAATTATTCATCAGTAACTCCCCACGCTAATGAGACATTTCACCATGCAGTTAATTATACCAGAATGATTAGTGCATCCATACTTATGCTGACACATCTGTAACATGAAAATCAGGTTGTTCAGAAAAATCTGATGCTGTTACTAAACTTCACCAAGTAGTGTCTCAAAAACATTTCAATGTCTCTTCTAAAGGATTTGCACAGCTTAAGTTAATTGGAGATAAGTTTATTCATCCAGACTTCTTTAATTTTCCACATTTAGCTTCTAAGGGATTTTTCATACTTTTTATTATTTTTGATAAATGATGCAACACTGAAAATTAGTCACTTCCTATCCTTAATCAGAGCAGAAAGTAGGTTATTGCTCTGCATCCCATAAAACACAAGAAAAACCTCATTAAAGCTTTGGTGTTTGACATAGTTCAGTGACAGTTTTGTACATCACCAGAGCTGGATTTCATATTATGTCTTCCAAAGGATGTTGCAACAGCTGAGCTAGGGGTTAAGAACTGCATGCCCTGGGTCAAACTAATACTTCTGATTTCTCTTGGGTATCATCCATAATAAATATTTTTCCCCAGAGACTGGTTTTCAGATCCATACGGAGCTTCAAGGACACAGGACCACTGCACTTCGCCTTTCTCCTGTGCAGAGTCCTTACTGAAATAACCTCAGTTGTAAAGGTGGATGCCCATTCCCTCTGGAGGTCCAAGGTGAACAACCCTCAATCTATCAATTCTCTCCTTCTCCACTGACAGTCACAGCTGGTGTCTCAGGCTTCATTTTTACTTAGCTTTCTAGAGTTAGCTGAGATCAAAGTCAATGTCTTTAGAGCAAGTCTGATGTGAAAGTAACAATTCAGAATAACCCTAGGGTCCTCCACAGCTCCAAACCCCTTTTAGCATCCAAATTTATACTCTACAGACTGTCCTGAGCATGAGTTTTATCACTGTAACATCTTGTACCTACTTACCATTTGCCATTGAGCTCACATCATAAAAGATCCAGTTGTACTCTTGCCTGGCCAAAACTCATGTGTGTTTCAGCCATAACAGCAACAACAAAAATAAGCCTTTTTCCCAGTCTACAACATAGGATGCAAAATCCACAGATACACAAAGGTGAGTGGGTAGTTGAAGTGAGTGGCTGCAGAGTAGCTGTGTGGCTGGAGTGAGGCAGGGGAGGCAATTAGGCTGAAATCAACAGATATTTTGACAACTGGCTTGCAACAATTTTATAAAACTCTTCAGCATTATAATTCACCCAGGTCCTTACTTCATGGATTGCAGGTGAAGGGAACAAATCAGTGTGGTTTCTTTAAGCTGCAGTTAACGGCTGCAGTTAATAGCTTGTGATATTGGCACCAGGGATGGCAACTGCAATTAGTTTCACTAAAGGGAGAAAAGGCTTGAGGTATCAGAAGTTGGGAGCACAAATACTAATTAATTCCACATAATTAAATGGTGGTGTCATGATGGAAGCTGTGGTTTGAAACACAAAGGATGAGACTTTAGAGGGCCACAAAACCTTTTTCTCAGTCATTTTTGTAGCCCTTTTTTTTTTGGTTGTGCACAAAGCAACATGTAGAGAGGAAGAAAATGAAGATATCATAAAGCACATCAGGCAGGAGTTTTGTATTGTGTCTGTGCTATGCCCTAGGAGAGGACAGAAACATGCCAAAGACCTGTGTGTTTTATAGACTAACGCCCTATGTGCCACCAATTTAAGCTTAATGTTACAAATACATGGTATCAAAAGGCACAGCCCAAGCAGAGGCTGCCCACAGGTGTCCCTGTGCTAGGGGCAGATCTGGCAGGCTGGCCAGCTGTATGATCTTACCTAAAAGGGCATGAGTGTTTCATAAGACTAAGCACAAGCTACCTGCACTGCAAGTAGGCATGTTTCTACCACTTCTGTGGGAAAGCACGGACTGGTTTTGCCAGTGGAAGGCCAGTGAGCCTTTTTGGCTTGGATGATCCTGCAACCCTACAGTGCAAAAAGACCTGGGAATAGTTGGTAGAGTGGTAATGACAGCAATCTAAGATATATAGTATATGGGGTTTTTGACTTTCTCCTCTATTTTCAAAGAATGGGTATCTCAGAGACTTTTTGCATGACACATGAGATAGGAGAAATGTATCAGACCAGGCACTTATGCAGTAACAGAGCAGCAACTTCAGAGTTTGTGGTGAGAGCTACACCATCCATATGATGGCTGGAGTTGGCCCTGACTCTGAAGAGGGGTGCAGGTACATGAGGCTGTTAGGATTCTTTCAAGCAGTTTTTTGTTATAGAAAATCTTGCAGAGGGCTGTCCAGATAAAGCTGAAGTCCTGTGCCTTCGCTTGCATCATATAGTGTGACAGAACCTAATCTATTTCATCACTTGGGTAAAGAGCTGCTGCCCAAAGACAAAACAGGAAAAACTCCATGTGTGCAAAACTGACAGAACTTGGCTCCTAATGTTCTGAGTAAAGATAATTTCTCAGAAAGACCTTTCTACCTTTCGCTTTGTGTAAGAATTGTGCATTGGGTTGTGTAACATGGGCACAGTAATATACTGACCATAGAGCATGTAGGTGACATGACAGAGACATCAGTTTAGGGGTGGAATAAGGGGCTTGGTCGCTTTGTATAGCCACTGTCCAGGACTTCAGAGAGCAGTTCATCTACATCTTCCGTTTGACAAGGCAGAGTGGGAGAGAAGCTGGTGCATCACTGCTCAAGTGTGTGAGTTGCATACGACCCACCGAAGAGTATGAAGTGTGAACATCTGATGGAATCTTACAAGAGAACTCACAAGGCTTCTCCAGTTGCCACATGGGCTGCAGTAGCCCAGGACATGGTCCTTGACATTGAGGCAAGCTTGGTGTCCATGGCAGAGCACCCAGTCTTCCCTATAGGGTTGCATTCTGAAGTTACATATTCTAAGTGAATTTTAGTTGAGCTGCCTTGGACTTGATAGAATCTAAACAGACCAGAAGCCTGGAAGGAGCTGTAGGGAGATAAGACCAGAAAGAGAAATATCTTTATTTCTTTATTTTAAACCTGAGTAGCAGTTTTGCTGGCTTAATTTGAAAATATCAGTCAAAGTGATAGGCTAAGGAACAGAATCGAATATGTGAGCTTTAGCACTGTAATAGGGAAACCTTAATCCCCAAACTAACCCTACTTTGTCATAAGTGAGCTGCATTATATTTTGAGTTTACAAAGATCAGGGATTATCCTCCAAAATAAATAATAAAATAGTATCTCATATCTATGGCAAAAGTTAGATTCTTAAAGCATAAATTGGAAGCAATGACCTTGACTCTTCTTTCTCAGAGGTTCAGACCAAAAAAAAAAAATTTAAAAAATCAGTTAAGTCAATAAAGTTCTCTTAGGAAAGCTAAAGTAGGAAAGAGACTTGGAGCTGAGGTGCTTCTATTTCTTCTTCAATCATTACACTAGCTTTTCCTCTCTCCTTATTCTTCCCTAGTTAGCATCCTATTTTTCATGCAGAGCCAGGTCCATGATAAAATCCCTCCATCACATCCACAGAGTACACAGTCAGCCTCAGCCAGGGAAATGGATTGTAGGATTCAGTGAGACCACAGTGTGTTTAAATCCCTGCAAAAGAGAGAGAAAGGAAAGCTGATAAAACAAAATAATGACCACATCCTTCCTGTTAGGTAACAACAGTTATCCTTAGGGCTAAACCACTTCTCTCTAGAATATAAATGTCAGGACATTGTTGCATCTTCTAGTCTGTTTTTGTGATCATAATGAAAATACCAAAAGAGTTTCTCTATTCTTGTTCCCACACACACTATTTCTTCATGTACTGTAAAAAAATCAAATCATCCCTTACACTGACTGAAGGCATCAGATTTATTGCAGCTTAGCAAGGTATTTCCCTTGTGTAGATAATTCAACACATTCATATTCACAGCCACATTTGTTTAAACTCCATCTCAGCTTTCAGTCAAGATGTAGATCTGGAATCTGCAAGAAATATTAGTTTTACCTCTCATTGTCTTCTAAACACTTCCCTAATTAATTAATTATTTTTGTTGTCCAGGTATACTGCAAATTCCAATACATACATAAAGAAATCAATCATTTAAAACAGTGTCAGTGTTAACAAGATGATCCATTTCATCCTTTTATAGAAGCTAATGAACCATTGTGAATTTACTGTGAAGGAAAGACAGTGTCTGCTTGCAATTAGACTGATGAGCAGCATTATTCTCATGAACAGGTACTTTAGAATAATTATGTTCATTCATTCCTGTAAAAAAAAACCAAATAGCAAAAGAAAAAAAAATAATAAAAAGCCAAAGGGAAAAATATATCTATACACAACTTAGCTTTGGTTACTTACCATCTGAAAACACTTTCTCAAAAGGATGTTTCAATCTATTGCCTTACAAGAGGGAAAGAAAGTAACTGCTGTTTAGGAGACATTCAAGTTGACATTTTGGAGCTTAAAATGGGATTTCACTTCTAAGTAATTGCAACAGTGTATAGCATTTATGAGATCACATATAACTGTCAATATACAGGAGCACTCTGGCTCATCCCTGTGGAATTTCCATATCTATCCACAGCCTTAGGGCTATTTCACTTCATTCAGCTTTCTCTGCCCCGTAGATACCAACCTTGATCCTTTTATTTGATTCTTACTTGACTCCTGGCATATGTGATGGACCCTTAGAATTTCCTTAATGATGCTTCTTGAGAGTATCAAGGTGAAAGTATAAAATACCCTTCACTGTTCTGAAATCTTTCAGTACCTCCCTGACTTTCAGATAGCATTCTAATAAAAAGGTTCCACAACATCTTAGTAGTCATAATCCTGTGGCCCTTAAATAACAGCCTATCTAGCACTACTTTGGTTACAGGGTGAGGGATAGGCTATATCTGTCACTCTGTGCTTTCTCTTAATTGTTTTTACAGGATTTTATTTTGTGGGTTTGATGATCACAGCCTACATTTCAAAGGTTTCTGGACAGGGTTTTTTTTGTCAAATACTTGCATACTTCTCTATATCCACTCTTCTCTAGGGTATGCTTTTGCACAGACAATGTGCTATCTGCAAAGAGTTCAGTATCCTTGTGTACTGTCATTAAGGTTTGCTGTTTTCCCATAATGTATATGAAATTCTAAACAGCATTCCTATGGCAAAACAAAGAAGGAGCCCTGCTGACATAACCTGCTTTATTACTTTCCATATGTCAGGTACCTTTTTGAGAATGGCTTTGCCTCACAGGAAATCAAAATTGATTCCTTTTTATGTATGTATTTCATTGGTTTGTTCCCTTGCTAAGGCAAAGGAATGCAATATTTTTTCCTCTAGTAAACACAGAGCTTACTAGCTCTGTTGGATCTTATTTAGCATGCCCAGAACAATTATTTTCTCTATAGCTTTTGCTTTCGTCTCAACTTTATGAGAACAGAAGCTACCTCAAATCCTGAGCTGAGGCTGAGTTGGGATCTTTGTGTCTCTTCTCTTTCCTTCAGTGGTTTCACTGGTTTTTAAATCTAAGAAAATACTTTTTTTCATGAATCCACATTTTAACCCTGAAAAATTATTATTTTTCATGTCTACTTCATTACCTATTGTTCTAACCCAAACGCTTTTGGAATTTACATGGTTTTTATTCACCCAAACTACAAGTTTCCATGCTCCCTTCCATAGTGATCAACTATCTATCATAGCCCCAAATTTGGTGCCTTGACCTCTGCTGAGATATGCAGTGATATATACAGAACAGAATGACATAAAGTTATTCCATTATCCACCTCCAATAAAAACTGTTTGGTCTATGGACTACTTTTGGTAACACAGATGCTGATTTCTTATGAAAAATTAACTCTTAGAAGTCTAGAAATCTTCTGAGATACGTACACAACTAACAAATCTAGTCTCTTACCAGAAGCTCAGTTAAAACTCTCAGCTATGCAAAATTTTGCTGGAGATTTGCTGCTTTCACCTTGTTTTCATGCACTCATATCACTCTCCTATATTTTATCTATGAAGAGTACTCAAATGTCAATATAACAATTTCACATTTAAAAACCTCTGTTCAAGTTAACAGAAAGCTGCTTAAGAACAAACTATCATCAAAAATAAAGGTGCTTTTTCTGTCCCACTCTTTATTTTTTTGACTGTTATTGCTTATGATCTGAGAGTGAAACACTGGTTTAACTTTTCCCATTTCTCTTCCATGTGCAAGAGCATCTCAGTTCTAGTGGGAGATTTAACAGCTTCATTTGCCATCTTGTTCCTCATCACTCACTCAAAGCCAAGTCATCCCACGTGCACTGTCTGAGGGCTAACTCATCAGCACCAGCTTGTGTTGTGAACGAGTTGGTTTGAAAAGCCTCATGCCAGTTCCCCTGAGCAATGGAATTCTCCACACAGAAGTTGAGTTAATATTTTGCAGCACATCTGATTGCTTGTTTCAGAATCTCAGGGAAAATGTACTTACTTAACAATTATACAGTGCATTTGGTCTGTAAAATAATTTACAAGAAGTGGTTGGAGATTTGTATACATTATCCCTATTGTAGACAGATAAATAAAAGCACAGAGATGAGATGTGTCCTATCAAGGTTCACATTTAGGCATGAACAAGCTGACAGAAGATAAGAGCATTAAATATCACAAGATGCTCAAGTTAGTTTTGACTCTTCAGGCAGTGAAATTATCCCCCATCCACAGTGTTGTGTGCATCTGTTTTTGCTAAATTAAATAATCCCTGGATGATCATCTATGCCAGTTTGGGGTCTGTATAATGAAGTAGGCTGGGGAATGGATTAAAATCCAGCATTTTTCCTAGTCTCTTCATTTGTTTCACTACTCTGGCAAAGAAAAATATTTGTACCCTGAGAAACATTTGGACTAGGAAACCAGCATCCAGTTTGGAACAGTGTGTAAGCTGCAATTTTCTCTGGAATAAACATTTGTCATCAAATCACTAAGGTTGGGAAAGACCTCTAAGATCACCTAGTCCAACCAGGCTGTAAGGCTCAGTCACAAAGAATACACACAACACAAAAAGAAAACCACTACTGAGGTATACTCATTACTAGACAAAACTAAGTGTGGCGACAGATCTCAGATAAATTCAGCAAGATATAATGGCATGCTCCCAAAATGGAATAGCTGTGCACCTGAATGGCATTGCTACTGGAGCATGAACAGATTTCAAATTCAGCACATTAGTTGCATTTTCAGATGATATATGTGTGAGATTTGTGTATGTGTTGTTCTTTTTTTTACAAAAAGGCACTGAAGGGCTTCTCATTAAAGGCAGCAGAGAGCAAAGGCCTATTGAAAACAAACACGGCACACAAGGGGAATTTTTGCAAAAATGTTCATCTTGGAAGAGGAGTATTGGTGTTTTCATCTGATCATTTCAAAGGCAAAGAACAAAAGAGCTTGCCTCTTTCACATAACCCACATTCAAGTGCCAGGAGTGCTGACAGAGATGTTATTTTATCCCTAGCACAAGCTTTTCATCTGCATGGGACAGAGCATTGCCCAAGCATGAATCAGTACAGTATCTCTTACACAATCAGGGACTGATCTATCAGTTGCCAAGATGTCTATGCAGGAACTGAGAAATTAAGACTGAAATGTACTCAGCCCCCAGGCAGGAGGTTCCTTCCCTATAATTTACCATAGAATAGATGTGAACTTGTCCTTTTCCACCAGAAATATCCACACTCAGGCTCTCTTCCTTTTCTTGACCCAGAAAAAGGACTCTAAATGTCCCTCTGCTGAAAGCTGCTCTTTGCTTACCTTAGACTGTACAAGAGAACTCTTTTCACAAGAATGGCAAGGAACTTTTCTGTCCTCTCCACTAAGGAAAACAGCATGTCATTAGGTGGTTTCATGTCAATAAAGGCTGGCAGGCCAGCAGGTCTACCCTTGTCAATAGCTGCAAGCACGTATTTTTCCAAATAGAGAAAATTAAGTTTAAAAATAAACCCATTTTAAAATACTTTTACTCTACAGTGCTGTTAAGAAAAGAAATCTAATTTTACAAATGGCTCTCATTTATTAATTAACTCATTATGTATCAAGTAATGTTGGGATGGTAGTAGTCAAGACTGCTCTCAAATCTAAACAAAGGCAGAGACAAAAGGATGTTTTTCCCCTATAATCCATTCTGAGGCCAGCAAGCATTTCCATGTGATAAATGATCTTTTTTCACATTGGGATGAGCCTCATGTCTACAAAGACACAACCTGGTCTAGTGAGAGGTGTCCCTGCCCATGGCAGTGGGGGTTGCTACTAGATGACCTTTAAGGTCCATACAAACCCCTTAACATTCTATGATTATATGATTCTGTATTTCAATGGTTTTGCTGTGTCCCAGGGAGACATTTATGGGATTCTCCACAGGACACACAGTCCTCTCTCATATGCAGATTTTCTTCTGTCCTCCAACTTCACAGGTGCTACCCCTATACTAGCACTAAAGGAATTTTTTTCAGTTTTGCAAACTATAGGTCAGAACAACATCAGAAAGAACCATGGAATTATTTTTTAACTTAGTGAGGAAATTTGAAAGAATTTATGTAACACAATCATTTCCCAACATATGTCATGTACCTAGGCTAAACTACTGATCTGTTTTTTGAAAGTCCTGTGTAACTGTAAACTCTCATTGAATTAATCAGGTGATCACAACGGGCCAAATGATCCTCTCTCTGGATTCTCTTTGGTGAGAGCTTCAGGCATGGTGTGGCAGTACAGACTAAACCATCACACACTGTGGACAGAAAGCTTTTTTCATCTCTGAAGTCACCAGCAAAAACTTGCAAATAGGATAACAGTTGCTGAACACTTGCCATAACATATGGAAGAAAGTATGCATATTTTGCATGGAATTGTGGATTTCTCTTTTGCAGAAGCAACAGTAAGACAAGTTACACATCTCACAGCCCCACCACCCCCATGCTATTTGGAGAGCAAATGGACACAACAGTGTACAAACAAAAAAAGGGCTGTGTTTTCCAAAGACATTTGGAAAACTACAGCAGCAGGTGATAGTAAGTTACTGTGGAGATTAATTACTTCTCATGCTTCCAGAAAGTCCATTAAGAAATCTAATCTACAAAATGGGTTCTCCTACACACATTACTTGCCCATTAACATTCTGAGAGCATTTAGCAATTAAGCAACACAGGTGATAGCATGTGCAATCCCTGTGAAGTGGGAGAGAGATATTTCCATAATATTTTCACACTGAAATAGAAAGAGCATAGCAACAAGAGTTGCAGCAGCAAGCACTGCTTGTGCACAGTCTGACCAAGAAAGATACATGGCAGTCTGAAAAAACTGAACCACTGAATCCACTGAGTTTCCTTTGGTTAGATTTTTGCTCTTTGCTGCTTTCCTTTTTCATTATACCAATCTGTATTTTTCCCTATCTCTGGCCTTATCCTTCTTCTGCCACATTTTCTTCTGTCCTTAACTACTTCTTTTAATCTTTATGGTGTGTTTAATAGTACTATGTTAATCAGCATTTCCTGATTTTGCCTATTGTACAGTCATTTGCCATTATTTGTGTTTGAGGGGTTTTGTTCTTTTCTCCTTTTGGGACTTTAATCCTGAATTTTTCTCTTTTGTCTACTCAAACTTAGCTGAATTGCATTCCATGGGTGTTTTTTTCATCTTGTAATATATCAGAGGAGTATAATCAGCCGAGAAAGCCAAAATAATGTAGGCATATATTTCTAGTAGAGAATTTTCCTTCAAAGTACTCTCTCTTGCTGTATTTTTGGCTTCATCTTCTTCCTGTGCAGCATTTATAAGGTTGTTTGATCTGATCCTTTTTTCCAGGTCTCTAGCTTTTGCTGGCATCTAACTTGCTATTGATAACACTTTCCTGGCACCTCTCTAGCATAATTATACATGACAAAATGCACTAAGGATTTTCATTTTGGGAAGCTGAGTCTCTACAACTATTCATGATTCGGCATCTCTTTGAAGCTTGTCAACAAGGCCACCAATTATGATGACGGTGGGGTTTGTCTTGTGTATATAACAACTGTCCAGCAAAAACTGGAAAGTCACCAGCAAATTTCTTGCAGTCTATTGTAATGAAAATCTAAATGGGTTTTAGTCAGTACATTCATATCATGGGCTTGATTCAAAGTTATCAACATGAAAGTTTTGAATCCCACTGTTAATATCCATTGAGTATATCTTACTTCGGTGCTGAAGATGTTTTCATGCTTTTTTTTTCTCTCCCTTACCTTTTCCACTTTTAATTTTATGTTCACCTGGTTCATAAAACATATTTCTTTAATCTCTTTCTTTTACTCCATCTTCATCCCTTTCTACCCTCTGGCACCCCTGTTCACACACTGGTGATTTAATGGAAAATGAGGCAAATGGAATTAAGAGGCAGAATTTACGTAGACTGAAGATATTCAGCTCTAGACTTCACAATCCATTATTGCAGATGGTGCAGAAGTAATGCAGTTTATCCTCCTGCAGTATTTAGTATGGATGAGACGACCATCAATTCTTAGATAATTGCATTACTGAAAGGGTAATAAGTACATGGAACAGGTTACAGGAGAGAATATTAAAGCAAGGTGAGATTAGTCATAGTATAATAGAATCATAGATGTTAGAGATGGAAAACACCTATATAATTCCCCAAGCCCCTCTACCTTGCCAAGCCTATATTGCTTCCCACTAAAACACAGTTTCAAATGCCATAGTCAAAATGATGTGCTCCTGGGGCAAGAATGCTGAGTGATGAGATGGTGGGTGTGAGAGGAAACCACATATAACGGCATTGATTTGATTGCCCTGGCAAAGACATTGGCAACAGCTATGAAACTACTGCATTACAGTCTGTAAGCAGCAGATTGTGGAGTCAGCAGAAAGAGCTGTATGAGTTGCTGGAGGTCTTGAACAAGACACAGCATCCATTAATAGAGACACACTAGTGGAAGTATGTGTGGCTGCATTTTCAGGGACTCAATTAGCATTAGGCATACTTAATAAGGTAGGAATACTTTTGAGAATTTGAGAGATGCTGAAACAGTAGAAACTCAGGAAATAATCTAAAAGTTTTGCCTCTGGGTAAACTGAAAGCACTAGCTGGAAATGGAGAGGCAGCCTAGAAAGCAAAATAAGCAGCACAGATAGCACAGCATGTAACTACTCACCAGTAGTGTAGCTACAGGAGAAAACTTAGGAAATAAGCTCATTAGAATATGGTAAACCTTGTCCTTCATCTAGTGAAGAAGAAAAGGAGATAATAACTGATTATTGTTATTATAAGCTGTTCAATATTTTCCTTTCTAAAGGGTCCAGAAAGACTTGTTTTTACATGGAAAAATATGACATACATTTTAAAAAGGCACAAGACCATTCATTGGGGTAATATTAAGAGAAAGATCTGGATGAAGTTAGTAGTAGAGATATCTTAAAATCTCTTACATTCTTGAGTAATCTTTCAGCCACTTCAGTGAACCTTTTGTGCCCAATTGGGTTTTCAGTACTGAAAGCATTGTGTGTGAAGCAACTACATCTTGACAACACAAACTACACCCCAAAGATTGCTTCACTATCTGATTCAAGTGTTCCAGAAAATTATTTTTCAGATTATAAAACTTTTCAGATTATAAAACTACTAAATTATAGATGGTAGTGTCCCACCTTGTGGATTAATTCTGAAATCTCATTGTTTGAGATTAGATTGGTGCTTAGCCTTGATGTCCAAGTGAGACATAATGAGCACAATATACTGGACAGGTGCAGTGATCCATTTCCATCATTAACTTATGATAGAGATTTAGTGGTGCTTTACTTCTCTTGAAGAAAGTCTATAAGTTTGTTTCCATTACTGGATATATTTAAAACCTGTGTGGCCACAGCCCCCACTCTGGTTAATGATGGTCTGGGCAAAGTCTTAAGTCAAGAGATCTCCACAATGATACCCTAACTCAGCAATTAAGTGAAGAACAGCATTTACTTTTACTTCATGTTGTGTTTTGGGGAATACCTTGACACATTAATGATGAGGATTTACAGTATTAGAATCCCTTGGAGAAAGGTCAGGACTTCATAACTTGAGTTGCTGGTGGTGTTTTGCCAGCCTACAAATTTGTTTCAGAAAAGTAGGGGGGTTGGTCATTAATAAACAGGTCAATTTTACTCCTTTATGTGCTGTTTTGGTTTTCTATCAAATAAGAATTCAGGTCAGCCAGCATATTCTTGAGTGGACGGTGTAGGAAATTCCCCATAATATGTTGGGGTTCATAATGAGATTTCTGCAATGACATATTGCTGTTCTACCTGACAAATAATATGTCTTTGTTTAATGAAATTTTTCCTAGCTACTGTTCTAAGCAGACCATGAAAAATATTTTTCCATGGAATATTTACACTCCAAATATGATGTCTGGAAGGTAAATGTTACTGTATAAATTGGAATATTTGCTACTCCATGGAGTTGTTTGCCCTTTCCCAGAAATATTTATGCAGTACAATGAGAGTATTTACCCTTCAATTTAACCAGCAAATATTTGTAGGCCACCATCTTTTACGTCCACCACCTGCTATCAAGGCATCTCACTGCCAAATTATTTTATTTCTCTGGTTTATTTTTTTTAATAATAAGTTGTTTGCTACAATATTTTCCATGTCTTTGCCTGAACTCTCTCCTTCCTATCCATCACCACATTTCTGGGAACACAGCACCACAGAACAGGGTCAGGTTTCCATATTCTTGTGGCAGAGTGACAACAGAGGATCATAGAATCACAGAATGGTTTGCATTGGAAGAGGCCTTAAAGATCATCTAGTTCCAACCCCTCTGCCATGGACAGGGACACCATCCACTAGACCAGGTTGCTCAAAGCCCCATCCAACCTGGCTTTGAACTCTTCCAGGGATGGAGCATTCACAACTTCTCTGGGGTACCTGTGCCAGTGCCTCATCACCATCACAGTAAAGAATTTCTTCCTAACATTACCCCTGTCCTATCACTACATGTCTTTGCAAAAAACGGTCCCTTCAGGTAGTGGAAGGCTGCAGTTGATGCTTCAGGTGTGTGGGTGCACATGTGCTTGGGCAGGTAAGGGAGTGAAGAACAGAATTTCTTACTGCAATCAATTTGAGGCATTGAAAACAGGTGATTGCGGTTAGGCACATGTAACTGTAGTAATCTGAAAGCCTTTTCTTCTCTGAGCAGAGGTTGGATGGATAGCACTGACCTATGGAATTGATATGGGATGTGGAGCTAGATGGGAGATAGTAATTTCCTATGTAGCATTCCCAAAGGAAGAATCACAGCACGTTTAGCAGCTCTTGTACTCTTACATAAGAAAACAGTTGCCAGGAAATACTGAATTTCTTTCCTTCCATCTGAAGTATTTTTTCTGATTTTTTTCTTCTTTTTTTTTCTCCCCCTAAAATTTAACCCAGATCCCACTGAATGTACTGTGTATATACATATATATATATATATGCATGACAGATTAGAGGGTACTTCTGACCCTCTCTTACATCATTCAGAGTGGTATGTGCAGAAGCATATTTTTTAACTGAAAAGAACCCAAGAGGAAACTCCTCCAGGACAGGAGAAAGAAGACAAGGCTGTGCTCTTTTCAATGTCTGTAGGATGCAACAGTTTACAGCCTTCACTGCATGGAACCCAGGCAGTCACTTATGTTCTGCTAGGTAGGAGGCTTTTCTATGAAAGTAACAACAGAAAATTCTCAGAATTATTTTATATGTCTCCTGGTTAGAAAGTGAAAAAAGAAACCCAAACCACAAAACCAAACCAAACAAGGAAACCAACCAATCAAACTGAACCAAAACAAAAAAACACACCCAAAACAACCAACCTAGAACAAAAACCTGGCTAAGACATGACTGGAGCTAGCTAAAATGTGGCTACACCTTTGAGAAGCAATTCAACACAGACAGCATAACCATTCTTCTCTGTCTCAAGCAAACAACACAGTTTTAATTGGTCCCAAACAGTAAGACGATCTGCAACAGACTTGGAATCCTCTTCTACCTTGTGTTTCTTTTCTGCCTACTGACAAATACCTCAGTAGTTCTGGACTGAACAACTATAAAAATCTCAAAGTAACACTATCTAATTAAAATGCTCCTCTTTCAGAAATTCTCTAGATTATTTTTTCCGCTTTCTCCTGAGCATCCTTAACAATACCGAATGTCCTGACTGATTCATAGCCACTCGCACTGGAAATCTAACATCTTTTCTGGTTGGAGCTAAGCTTATAAAAAAATATATAAATAGCACACTCCTAAAAGGCTGCCAAATTTTAGCAAAACACATTTGCATGGATTTCTTCCCAGAGTAGAAATTCCTCTTTTTGCAATTGTGTGCAATTTATGACCACTGAGAAAACATGAGCCATGTTCTCTCCTCTTTTATACAGCATAAGCTTCAGTGAAATCAAATTACACTGATGTAAAACCATTGTAAATGAGATCAGAATCAGAATCTACCTCACCCAAGACAAAACTGTTTTGTGCCTAAATAATTTCATTTTGTGATTAATTTAATACTAGTGATGGGGTCCAAATGTGTTCTGTAAACTGCTTTATGAATAGAATTTCATTCTCTGAGGTCAGTGAAACACAAATGAAAAACATTCTGTTATCAAAGTTGCCACAGTTTTTGTTAAATATTTCCTTTTATATAAGCTTTCTATTCTTGCTGAAAACCAAACATCAACTTATAGAGATGCTTTCACTGAAGGTGTTGGGCTTCATTTGTTTGGGGTTTTTTGACTCTAGAAACTGTTTTCTATTTAGTTGGTTAATTATTGCAGAAAATCTTCACTGTAGTTGCTGTCTCTTCCTAGCTAAGGTCAAGGTTTGTTTTACCAGGAAACTAGTTCATATGCATAGCTTGATTCGTTACTTTTATAATTAGCCAGCCAAACTAACAGTTTATAAAATTGCATTGGTACAAAGAAAATCTACTTGGGTTCAGAAGGACATGATGTGCCTTGTGTTTGCAGAATATTAATTGTGACTGGAATAAATATTGATTGTGCCCTTTGTAAAATGACCGATAAACATTTCAGTATTCTTTAATCACAAGCTGTTTGTTCCTGATAGATTGCTGCACTTTCCCTGAGGAAAAGCAGGGCCAAAAAGTTGAAGAACGCTGCACTAGATGTGGGAAAAAATACTCAACAAATGATCTTGTTAACAGAAAATTGTGCAACCTTTACATAATTTTAATTAGAGTCTTAATTTTATTCTTTCCAAGTCTGCAAGTGTGGAAAAACAAAAGAACTGTACCGAAGGATTTTTCATGCACTCTAAGCTGTAGATCAGATACTGCTCTGCAGGAATTCCTGTATCACATAAATTAATATCATGCTCAGATCTGGTATTGAACTGAGAAACCTAGTCTTAATAATGTAACCTCTGCAGCTGTAGTTCATAATGCTGAGAGAAAAAAAATCTTTCTTTTTGTTCTGTCCTGATGCAAACATAAACAAAATATATCCCCAGTCTTCTCTAGAAACTCATTATTCATCCAGGTTTTGGCCCCTGAAAAGCAGAAAATACTGGACTTTTTATGCAGAGAGAGATCACATACAGTAGAATGAAAATATCTCCCTTCTCATGCTTTACTTATTTTAAATCTTAACTTCTGATATTATTACTTTTTCTAAACCGCAAGGCTCCTCAGATCAATGTCACTAAGGTTCAAACCATTTTTCCTTCCTCTAGCATGCTTCCTAAGGATTATGGCATTAAAAAGGGGGAAAAAATAAATCACCTGTATCCTCAGTCTCTTCTCTTGTCCATCTTTTAATGTCCTCTGATTTGATTCGATTTTGAGACTGTAGTTACTTTCCTTGCTGGCTTCCCTTAAGTGATCACCATTTTTCATCACAGGGAACAATGTTCAGATCTCAGAATGGTCTCAAATTCATTTTGTTCAGGCAGATCATTCACTATTTCCATCTCTAAGCATCTAGATTTTACTTCTGTTTGCCAAGTTCCCTGCCTCAGCACACTTTGTCAGAGACTTCAATGTACAGCTCTTCTCTCTAGGTGTCTATAGATGATTTCTCTGGAACTTACTTCAGTTACCTTTCCTAGAAACTCTTTAGAATAAATAGTCTGACATACAGCTTGAAACCAGAGCTTAATTGAGTATATATATATATTGATTCTGTCCTTATGTTCATAGCTGAGAATGCCAGGTCTAGATATAAAGGCATGTAACGATGTATTCCCAGCCCCCTAAGCTTTGGCAAAGCTTACAGCTACCATTCAGTACAGAATTTATTGAGGGAAATCTGCATAAATGCAGATGTCTTTTTTTACATCCTTACATGCTAAAAAATGGCACCAAACATAAATCGATATTTTCTTTAGTGGTACTACTACCAAATGAGATTCTGTTTTAATGAGGAAGGACAGATGAGGAAGGACAGTTCCATAGATAGGTGTTCAAGGGTTACAGAGTGTGTTGCTTCTGTTAAACTAACTGGAAAGGGACAGTTTCCCCAAAAGTAACTTCTTCAGCTGCTCCCATCACTGGACACGATTACTTTGTTAGCCAAACAACCTAGCAAGTATTACATTAGTTTCTGTGAGTAAAGATGTTTTCTTCTTCTCTCATTCATAACCTAAGTGTCTGGGGAGCAGGTTTATTGAACTCAGGATAAATAAAACATAACTAAGTTATTGCTTGATCTTACTTTCACTCTCCAGAATATATCTAGTTTATCTGTAGAGACCTCCCACTTTGGATATACACATAAGTAATAAGCACAGGGGCCACTGTGCACTATGAGTAAGTAAGAAAAGACTCATAACAAGGAGGTCATCCAATCCATCCAATAAACTATTTCACTTTGCACCATGAGATCCTGTTCCCTGAGCACAAACACCAACTACCAACTACTGTTCCAGTTAAACAAAACAGGTTTTGGCAAGGAAAAGAAATGTTTTGCTGCCTGTTGTGTCATGATAGCAGAATCAGGGGAACAAGGGGGGCAAGTGAGATGGAAGAAATGAGACTGAACTGCCTTTCATGTCTTGTGTAAATGAGTCTCCAGACGAAATTCTTGTAAAATGAAAAAGCTTGTTGAGTATTTTTCTTAAAGATTCATTGTGCCTGGCTTTGCAGCCTTTCTGGGCAGAGATGGGTAGAAGTCACTTAGCCAACTGGATGAAAATTGTCTCATAGTTTCCACTTAACATTTTTCCTCTGCATTCTTTTATACAGATACTTCAAACTGCCCTACAAGGACTGCTCTCTGTTAAAGCTAAGCAGGTGAAGGGCAGCCCTTCCACCTGGACCTCTCTCACAGAACCAAATATATTTGGCTAACTGGATGACTAAACAAATGAATCAATCAAAGAAGTAATAACTTATGGGAAATGGAGAATATCACAAGGGGCACCAATAATTGGGACTACTGCATGCAGTAGCTAAAACATTCTAAAACTAATATGAAAACTCCACATTTTTAATTTGTCACTGACATTTAAATCAGAAAATCCAAAATCTGCGTAGTGTCCAGTGAAGCAGCGAGCTTAAAAATAGCTGAAGTGGCAGACAAGCCAATTAGCTTTGAATAATCTGAACTGACCAAAGCACAAGAAACTGAAGTGTTTCCCTAGTGGAACAGGCTGATGGACATCTGGGCTAGTTTGCTGTCTCCAGTGGTACCTAATGACCAATGTTTCAAAGGAAGCTCAAATTTTCAGGAAGCTACTAATTACTCCTTACTGTACTGAGGGCACAGCTGACACAGCTTCTGATCAGTTTATGCTTGGACTAGAAGCCCTTGTATGTTTTTCTTGGTTAGTGTAATTGCATTTTCTATTCATACTGAATACCATTCTTTTTAAAGACAAAATCTAATACTGATAATGGCTGTGCATCTTGAGTTTACTTGAAAAAAACTACAATCCTAATTTATTATTAAAAAAAAAAAAGCCTAAACAACAGTGGTCTGGTTACCTCAGTGCTGTGAGAAGTAGAAATTGCAGGTAAAAAATTGTTTCATACACATGAATGAGTTTTGCAAATCCTGGCAGCACTGTGAATGGCTGTCTAAAGTACTAAACTGGCCATTCTTCTTTTTTCTTTTTTTTTGGGGGGGGGGGAGAATGGAAGGTGGGGTAGAGACAGACAGCAACTGAGTGAAAAAACCACCCAGCTGTAGAAATCTTAGGATAGAAGGCAGTACTCAAAATCTTTCAGGTCTGCATCGGTAGATTAGGTATGGCTTAGGTTAAAGTCAGTTCAGAAAAATTTTCTTTTTGGTTGCTGTCTTCCACCCATTCTAGGATGGATATTATAAATAAAATAGTATTGCTCTAAATCAATGCTAGCTACCTCATATACTGAAAAAATAAAACTATTGAAAATGAAATTATTTTCATGACTTCAGATAATCTTTTAAGAGCAAATCTTGGAGGTCTTTTCCAACCTTTATGATTCTATGATTCCAAAATTAAAGACAGTAGAACTGGAAAGGTAATTTCCTGCTGTCTTCAGCTTGCTGTTTGTTTATTCTTTGGTTAGCACATCTATACCCTGGAAATCAGGGTCCTTTCATGCAAGGACTTCATCAGAGGCTCCTTGTGGCACTGAGGACTCTGACCTGGCCTTCCCAAAGAAGAAGAGGTCTTCTCATCATGGGAACTATGTGCCTGTTGTCCATTTATGCAGCAAAACCAAAGGATTTTGAACTGCTTTAAAGAGAAGGGGAGATTATCCCTCTGTAGGTTTTATCACACCCATATGTAAATTTACTTTAACATATAACAACTGTTAAAAGGGAAAGACAGAAAAAGTGATATTAAGATTCTTCTCTCCAATAACAACATTAAAACATATTCAAGGGTGTTGTTAAAGTGTTCAGATGGGATCTGAGGCTGAGCAGCAGCTGATGGCAGTATCAATTTTCAGCATCACAGATCTGAAGTTTTAGTCTGTAGCTTTATTTTTGTGGGATAGGGAGAAGAGGAGAAAAGAAATGTGGAATAAAATATTAAAAATCTCTAGGAAAAACATCAAAGAGAACAAAGAATTTGGCACTGAGATTCCTGCAATCATGGACCTAAATTATGTTGTGGGAGCAGTAGGAAAGTGGCTTTGGGGGCTTTTTTAATTTAGATTTTTCACTGAAAAATAAATGTTCTTTTCAGAGATTAGAAACTGTTGCCTCACAAAATATTGCTCATATCTCAAAATAACCAGGTTGTGCCTCTTCTGATGGCAAAAGAAATCTATAATAGTGTAAGCATTCAAAAAGTCTTTTTAATTCTACCAAGGGAATATATTCTCTTTGGCACATCAAATATATAAAAGGAGGATTCTTTTTTTTTTCTGCATAATAAATTTCAACTATTGTATTCAAATTTTCTGAAGATTAAAATATTTTTTCTCTTCAGAAAAGTAATGGAAAATTTTAATCTCAAAATCAGTTACAGGAAAATGATGAGGCAGGTTTAATATGATGACTGGGATTCAGTCTTAATTTTACAGAAACCAGTGAGTGTATGAATGAGTATTAGAATGAATCATGTATTCCAGATTTGTTAAACTAAATGCATATTTTATGATGTGAAAATATTGATTTATTTGTATTGTATTTTTTCACTTTGCAAGCATAATTTTCAATTGTCTCAAACCATTGCTAGACTTTACCACATCTAATGAAAATTAAAAATAGACCTGAAAAAAGTGAAGTAAGCAAATAAGATCTTTTCTATAAGTGTCTCGGAACATCATGTAGTAGTCAGGTCTCAATGGTCAGCCAACTAACAAACTTTGTTTCTTTTTATATCCTTTCTCCTTAAAAAGTAGGAATGAATCTCAGAATTTTCCATACTGGCCACCAACTTAAAAGGGAATAAAAGAGCAGAGATAGACCAAGGAAGAGACAAGAAACTTGAGGATATAAAAGCTAATGTGCTTTGCTAGGGTCTGTTAGTGGAAGGGTACTCTTTCATTACTGAATTCTATTTGAAATTATAAATCAAAAGGTAGCTTAGCAGGAATCTAGAGAATCTGCAAATTTTTACAGTGTCTTTCAAAAGAGGTGTTAGTAAAAAAATAAAATTTCTCCTATCATTTGAGCCTCAATGCAGAGAAGAAAAGCAGTGATTCTTATACACTGACAAAACAATGGTGGAAGTCTATGGAAGTTTATGTATAAATATGCATATGAATAACACATAAAGAACCTTCATGTGATGACAAATAGAAGAAACATCTGAGATGTTTGTTAAAATTCTGTGTGGATACAGCTGTGCTACCTTCACCAGCAAACACAAATGCTATCATAAACTGCAGTGAAAGGAAAGACAATTGCAGAAGTTGTGGATGGTTTTCAAAAGGGAATAATGATCTCCAGAAAGGAATAGAAAGAAATGCTGTAATGATGGGGCAATACAAGGTATAGCCACACAAGAATCATTGAAAAGGGGTATTCAAGCTGTGAAGTAACAATGGTACAAAAAAGCAACAGAAAGGGCATGGTTTCTGAAAGTGGCTATAAGACAAGATTTCATCTTTAATATGCTAAATGCAGAAGATGCCTCAAAATGAAGGTGTGGTTACAGATGGGAAACACCCATGCTTGAGTCAACTGCCCCTTTCAGCTTCTGTGTCATGGAAATCAAAGAATATATTCATTTTATCCCTCCCAGACTGCTAAGCAATGATATTAAATTTGGAGGTCTATATTTTTTCCTATATTCTTAGTTCCCTCTCTCCAATTTCCTCTCAATATACAGTTTTCCCTGTTCCTCTGCTTTACTTCCTTCCTTCCTTTCAATTCACTCCTGCCCCTTTTCATTCCTCAATTCAGCCTTTCTTTGCCATCA
>NW_008689819.1:86768-92282 GCF_000695815.1 Acanthisitta chloris | reverse complement strand
TCCCTCTGCTTTTTGCCCATTTTGTTCAGTTCAGTGTAGCTCCTTTGTGTCAGGGACTACAGCTTGTGTTGTGTTTGTCCCTTGCTAAATCAACAGGACTTCTGATTCAGTTGAACTACCTGATATTTGAGTGTGAATAATAGATAGAAGTACAGTGGCTCAAAGTGTTAGCTTCAATCCATTTCCAGAGAGGCAAGAATCAAAGGAAATGCCTCAAATCTGAACAGGCACATTCTTTGAGAGCTTCTTCCAGCTTCAGTTTGAAGATTTTTGTGGGGCTGAACGTGGGAATCAGCAGCACCTTCCCTTTCCCCACACCATATTTACAACAGTGGACAGTATTACTACTGATCAGTGGTCACCCTCAGTTTATATTTTTCTTTTCCCTTTACTTTCCTTCCTCTGATAAATGATAACCTTTTAACCAAAGGCAGTCATTTCTAGGAGAGTGAAGACAGCAGACAGAAAGTAAATGGTTAGGAACTGAGTGTCCTCCTGCTTTCCCTCCCTGCCTTCCCCTCTCCCACTGCACTCAACTGCCACCTTTTAGATGCTACTGTGTTGTGCTTCCAGCAGAGACTCATAGGATCTGCTAATTAATGCTAAGTCTTAATAGCTATCAGAGATGTGATAATTGCGAAGCATAAGAATATGTATTATCATCAGTTACAGAAAATCTAGCTTCCATTATTCCTATAAACGAGTCGTTTTCTTTGCAAACTCCACACCATAATTTATGATGAAGTTAATCATAAATTATGATTTAAATTATTCACACTATTGTTAAGGAAATGCACAGTAAAAGCATCCTGCAAATAGGATTAACATACAGATTTGAAACTTTTTCATGAGGCTCAAGGAACAGAATAACACTAGAATTTACTGGATTAACAGAAGTCACAGAATACTTTTCTACCATTCCTCCCTTTTCCCCCCATCCACCCCCAAAAAAACTCCACGACAAAACCAACCACCAACAAACCCAAAACCACAGATGCAAGAAGAGATGAGTGGTGAGAGATTAATAGACTTTCTCTTGATCCTGAGATTAACTCCACCTAGGAGAGATCAGGTTCAGAATTACCTTTCCTGGGTTGAATCTGATATCATATTTCTATTCTATATGAAGTAAATTACATATAGATGTCAGTGCTCTCATCAGCATATGAAGCATATAGAACTGACTTAAGAAAATACTAAGTATCTTTGCAATTCATTCAAGATGGAATTCTTTTGTTTCTACAACCACATGTATAAGTATATACATCATAAACACACACACACACATATATATATCTGAGACGATGAAGCAGGCAGAGCTGGAATGCAAGACAAGAAGTTCCATAGGAGAATGTCTCTAAGTCTAAAGGTATTCTTCATATTTAAGGCAAGGACAGGGTGGAAACACAGAGAAAACTTATCTTTAAACTGCAGTGAGGCAAACCTACCTTTGGCAATAAACTATTTTCAAGCTGATTTATGAGTTCTGCTGAAATAGATAACTAGCAGGCTCCATCTATCTCTTTTACAAATATTGCAGGTTTTATACAGCTTTGTTTAGCTGAATCCCATCTCTTTTTTTCAGGATGATTCTAATTCGATAACTGCAGTAGCAACAGCACTGATAGAAGTATGTCTGGTAAAAAGTTATTTCACAATCACAGCAGAGACTCATTTCAAAGACACACTGATTCAGTCAGGATACAAAAACAAATGCCACATTACCTATATTTTTAACCAAATCTAAGTGACATAAATCGAGTGCAAGATTATGATTGTAGAATCATCACAATGAAATATGTGCAATTGACATTCAGAAGTCTTAAAAAAGTAGAAAAGGTTTACAACTAATAATTTTAAAAAAATCCACCACCAAACAGGCAAACAAAGGAAAAAAAACCATCACAACCTTGAAGAGTCCAAGCACGAGCAAAATATGAAAAAATGAAAAGTAGCATTGAGTAAATTCCCATTCATTTAGGGGGTTTTACAGTTGTTTAAGCACCAGCCTAGTCTAAAAAGCAAACATAACCTAATTGCACTCAGTAATTTTACATCAGAAGTATAATTTTCTTATATTTACTTACAGAACTTACTTAGGGCTAAGATCCCTTAGTTTTCATAGAATCATTTAGGTCAGAAAATAATTCTAAGATCTTTGTGGCCAACAATTACCCAGCACTGTCAAGTCCACCATTAAACCATGTCCATAAGTGCCACCTGCTCCAAAGCCCTCAATTCCTCTGCTGATAACTTCCAGCATTGCTAGATGTGCTAAAATATTTTGCATTTCATGTACAGCTTGTTGTACTGGCACAAGTCAGTACCACATGGAGGCTCAGCAGGTGTTTGGTGGGAACAATCTATCACCCCTTCTGTGACTGAACAATATCACAACACAAATTTGGATTTTCCATAGAAAGTTTAGGGTCTCAACTTTTATACATGATGTTTAGCCTCTCAAGAGGCACAGCAACAGCAGAGGGAAAAGAAAGTCAATGAGGAGGAATAAATGTCCTCAAAATTAGATCATCAGAAAATTATATTTATGCTCAATCAACACTCAAACATATCTCCACAGGCTATGTCTACCCTGACAAGTAAAATGCAGATAGTGCACAACAAGTAAAATACAGATAGTTCACAACACTTGAACACTGAACTGTTCACCAGCACAGAGCAACCATTTGTTCATTCCCTCTCTCTAGTTAATTCTCCTGAAAAACCAGCCATACCTTTGATGAACAATCTCCTCCAGGCTCACTTTGTTTGGCATGATCCACTGATCCTATCCAAAGCAGGTCTTGCACCCTCCTACAGTACCCTAAACCAACCACAAACTCTCTGCTCCCTGGCTGAGTAAGTGAAAGTAAGAAAGAATAAGCATAAGGCTAAATATAAATCCTGGTCACAAAAACAGCCCTCTTAATAACCCATCCCTAAGAAAGTTGGTAGCTAATAATGTCAAAAAGAAATGGAGAGGTGTAAGGTTCACAGGGAGCATGGTGGGAATGCAAAGATCCCACCAACAGCCCCTGCTCAGTCTGGGAAGGGTCTGTGCTGGACAAAGGTCTGCATGACTCTGGGGGGATGTCAACATGGATTTTTTTTAATGGTCTCCATGTGTTCATGCCTCTGCCACAGCTGTGACTGCTGTAGGCTTAAAAACACAGTTCCTGTTCTCTGCTGAAGTCTGTTTCTACCAGCAAGGGGGCACAAAAGAGAGAATGCTGATGCTGGCTAGACAGTGCCAGCTCCACATAGACACCAATGTGGACCTCTTCCAGGTGATAGGAGTTGAGATTTTCATGTGAGTGAGAAGGAAGGTGCTTGGGCAGGGTGAGGACACATAATCATTTCAATAGGAGCAATTGCATTGTGTGGGAGACAGTATGACTTAAAGGGGAGCACATCAAAGTCTTCTGCAACATGCAAAGCAATTAGGCAATGCATTGAGCAGAACTACAGCATGAACAGTGTGAACTGGTTGCAGCACATCCAAATCTGTCATTTGGTCTGTGTGAATATCCCCAGATTGTTTGGGCTAAGGGAGGGACACTTCAAATTCTGAAGTGTGTATAAGCATTCGCTTAAAATAAGCATGTATATGTTTAATTGTTGACATTCTGAGTTATATTCCATGGCTTTAATATAACTTACAAAGTCATATTGATGGCCTTGGAATCTAGGTTAGACCGTCTGCAGGACTGACAGGACTTGCATGTGCTATTATATATGTTTTCCCAACATATGTGCATTTAAACAAATTTTGGAAAAAGACTTTTCCATAGAGTCTGCAGTTCCAGTATTGAATAATAATAGGCAGCATATAAATGCCAAAACAGAGCATGAAAAATGTGATCTGCCTCAAGGGTGTGTTTGAAGGTGTCAGAGACATTAAAAACAAAGAAAATTGAAAAAGCGATATGCCAGATGCACACATCTGCATCAGTTCAAACCCAATCCCCAACCCCCAAAGCTGTCAAGCATAACTTGCAGGAGGAAAGAAATTATTTATTAATTTAATCATTTATCTATGTATAGAAAGAAAGAGTAGAAAGGGCTCTGAGGGAAGCTTCTCATGGTTGGGTATGTTCTACTTTTCCTTACCATAGCCCAAATCAATTCTTTCCCTCCTGTTTTCTGTAAGCCTTTTTCTACATACCTATAGCAAATCACAAGTTATTGTGTGTTCATCTGTTTCCCAGACACTGGGATTTCACTGTGGGAACATACTCTGCATGGGGGTTTAGTTCTACTTTTATTCATGAGACACACAAGTGATTCAGGATCCTATAGAAAAAACTTTTCCTCCCCTAAAGTCATAGGCTAGATATGAAGTGACCTGTGTGCCCTGGCCCCACACCCTATGGCAGGAACAGTGTTTCAGGCTCAACCCACCTCTTGGCCAGCCCAAGGGATGGGTCTCTGTGAGGAAGTCCAGCTGCCTTCCCCAGCTCACTCTGTAGCAGTGGTGTGCACCTAAAGCCAGAAGCTCTGCCAGTATTCCCCACCTTTACAGAGCCACATCTGCTTCCCTGGCTGTGGATGGAGAGTGGATATGGAGTTTGTATTGCTACACACAGCTGACTGCTGATACCTGCCCCTGGGGCACCTATTGCTTTGCTACCCCCTTCCTTGGATGGAGAAGACCTGCTCCAAGTAATCCCCTCCAAAGCATCTGCATTCTTGTCACACTGCCCTGCCCTGAGCACAGTCTGCGTTTAACCATGTGCCTTCCTCACTACTGAGGCAGGAGGTCACACAGGTTATGCTGCCCCAGCTCCCCAGGGAGGATAGGTGGTGGAGAACACTGGGGGAGGCTCAAAGTGGGAATTCTGGCTGTTGCCACTGTAATAGTAGCCTCACTTGGGAAGCTTGCTATCATTTAAGCATGCACTGATATTGCACAATCCCTGTGTCAACACAGCATCCATCAAGGAAAGCCCTGGAGTGTAAGGAAAGTCCTGATGTCTTTTTTGTTCTACTGCATAGAACAGCACTGGTTTCTCTTCCTGTGGTGACAGATGCACACCAGACATTGCAGATGGAGCAACTGGCACTTGTTCCATCATGCTACATCTGAGTGTGTACATAGCCAAGAGCTGAGCAAGGCTTCTATATGCAAGAGAAAAGGCCACTTTAGGAAATCACACTGGAGGAGTGTTAGAAAATGCCCTAAATGACTATTACATAGCCTAACTTATTTATATGATTCAGTTTCATTAGAGTGTCCCTTTGCAAGATTTTTTCATTAACAACAAAATTGTCAATTTATTATGCTTCTGCCTTTTCTAGGAAGTAATCAGCACTTCTGTGTGGGTAGGGAATATCAGGATTTTTTTATTATTATTATTATTCAGTTTCTGTGGTCTTATTTATCATCTAATTCCACTGCCTGGCAGTATCTATTGTAAT
Source organism: Acanthisitta chloris (assembly GCF_000695815.1). Classification (NCBI taxonomy): domain Eukaryota; kingdom Metazoa; phylum Chordata; class Aves; order Passeriformes; family Acanthisittidae; genus Acanthisitta; species Acanthisitta chloris. The sequence continues at coordinate 86,864 of NW_008689819.1, read as the reverse complement.
TCGTACATGATCTTCAGAGGAGATGGAACATTTATACTCCCCTCCATACTCCATTCTGTACATGTTAGGACTGAAGATGTGTTAAAAACATTAGAC
>NW_008689819.1:70745-86714 GCF_000695815.1 Acanthisitta chloris | reverse complement strand
TACTCTGTGAGGCCAGCTACTGGCAGAAGAGTTGAATTTTTAATATCTAATTCCTTACTCAAATAATAAAATCCAATTAACTTGACTATGTGTGCATAATAAATTCTATTCATTATTTAATCAATATTCATTTTTATTAAATACTGAAAATCACTCAATAACCACAGTCAAGAGACTTACTTTTATTACTGATGCTTTTGCCTGTTTCTAACCTCCCAACTTCAGTAAGTTATTGAATGTCTTTCTAAACCTGCTTTTTATTTTGTTCCTACAAAATATTTTTGAAAGCAGCCCTGTTTCTTGCCTGCAGGACAGAGGGCACACACAAGCTAAGACTCTCCCTTTGGCATCTCTCTCTAGATACTCCCACTAGACTGACAAGGGACAACCATTTACCTAATGGTCAGAAGAAACTATTTGTGATCATAGGAATCTTTATGTCCCTCTCTCCCTACCCAAATGGAGCCTGTCTCTGCTTTGGGAATATCCTTGTCAAAGGTAGTTTAGAGGATTTCATATGTATGCTAAGTTTTCCATGCTCTCTCATATTCATAGGGTTTCTGGGAAGCAGCTCTGCTGGGTAGCCAAAGACCCAGTCTACCCCAGCCTCATCTTTACCTCTAAACTGTTTCTTCCAGCAAGGGCTTGTTCTGTGCATGGGAAGTTCAGTTGTGAGAGTGAGACAGAATTTCTCAATAATTTGGTGATGTCTTGCAGAAAGGTTTCATGAGTATTGAAGCTGCAAACAGAAATTCCAGGAGGAATTGTTTATTTTCTGTCATGCATAGTACAAAAAGGGGAATATCCACATAAAAGTTGACTCTTTGTTTCTAAAGAGTTCACCTGTGCCTGCTGCTCATTTCCACACCTGACATCAGGACTGGAACCAAGACAAACTAGCCTGACTTAGAAAAGGTAAGGAAGATTTTGGGTTTGGTTTCGTTCTTCAAAGCTTACACCATGTGCCTAGACTACATAAAATTTTGAGTTGGTCACTTGCATGACCCATACACCTAAGTCCTTCAAAGAAGAATACATGGGATAAGATATTTATATAGGACACAATGTAATGAACTTGATGAATCCCTCAAAGCATGGCTGCAGTGCAAGTAGCTTCTAAGAAAATCTTCGTAGGACCTGCTGGTCTTGATGTGTGCCATGTCACATCAGTATAGATGCTGGAGGTGAAGAAAGAAAAGATTCATACTTCATACAGACTTATTTTTGACTCACAATCATAACAGATAATTAAAAAAGTAAAAGTGAGTGTTGAGTTCTCATGTTTTCTTTCCCATGCATTTTGAATTCTGTTTAATCCCAAATCTTGCTGAGCATTCCCTGACACAAAAACTCCCACATTCTCCTTGATTCCCTGGGCAGCATTTCCTACAGATACATCCCACTTCCTTCAGGTGCAAGGACTTGAGTTTCCATGATCCTGTTCTACCCCACGTGATCTTGCTGTAGGTGACTGGAAGGGGACAGAATCTGAGGGAAGGAGCCTGGATGAAAAATGTGCTACAGAAAGCACAGAGGGAGCTGCTATCAGAGTACAATGTCTATCCCCTGCATAATCACAAAAATTCTTACTTCTAAGGAGAGGGAAATGTTTAGTTCAGACTGAGTCCACCATCACTGTGTGAGAGTATATACAGATATGTAATCATCCAGTGTGTAAATATATATAATTATACATATGCTATATGTTATAAAACATATAAATACACACACACAGCAGCAGATTCTGTCTTTAAATGAAACCTTGGGCAATGTGGAGTTAAGTCCCTATTCTTGCAGGAAATCATGCTCAGTGCTGTGAGGGGTGTTTCTCTCTTAGCACAGGAAGAGTTCTCATGCTGAGTCCCCTTCACCTCAGCTCTCCCTGCTTGATCAGACCCATCCAGCACTGAGATAATTATTTCACCCACTGACAGTTCTGAAATCCTGACGATCAATGATCTTTAAAAATTTAAATGCAAGTTCCAAGCCAAAATATCCCTGGTGCCTCTGTGGGCTGCAACATTAACTACAAAGAACAAGCAATGGTTTTATGCTTACACACAGAACAACCATAAATAAAGTGCAGCCCAAGCCACAGAGCTGAACAGCTTGCTTCAGACAACCAGGGTTGTCAGCTTACAGTCAGCTTATTTCAGCTACTCACAGTGCTGGATCACAACCTGAACCTTGCCTTGGCAGTCAGAGTTGAGGTCTTCCTTCAGAAGAACATGAGGGAATGGAAAATTAAACTATGTTCTAAGCAAGGCCTTCATCCTCTGGTCCATTTTAGACCCGACATATGAGAAATACAAACTTCAGATTTAAACAAAAAACAGAGGTGTTAGAAGTTTCAAAACTGAATGTTCTTTGGCAGCAAAATTGATTTCACTGAACTCCATCAGGGCCAGCACTAGGGCATCCTAATAACAATGAGGATTAAGAAAGAGCATATAGGGAGAAGGGAATTAGAAATGCTAGCTCAATCACATTGCATAAATATAAGATGGTTTGATGAGATCCCAGGTGAGAAGCAGAGCTGAGAAATGCTTCAAAAGCAGCTGTCCAGTATTGTGAGAATGTGCCACATCTGGTATTTGAGGAGGCACAAGGGAGAAAGTTTAGAGAGAGATTAGTGAGAGGCAGCAGAGGAAAAGTGGGAAGAAACTCTTAGAGATGAAGCATGATGCAAGGACCCCAAGACAAATCCAGCTGATCTAGAATTTGTGCGGCAGACAGAACAGCACATGACACTGCATAACAGTGTCGTGGCAAACAGCTGTTCTGCTGGGCAGCTCTAGCTGGGGGATGAAGCAGAAAAGCAAGAGAATTAAAAAGCAAAGATAGTCCTTGTTAGCAGGACAGAAATACTTTGGAGAGACTGGACTCACGTGCATGTGGACTCAAAGACATTCTGAATATATCTGAGTATTCTGTAAATGAGACTCACTTGATCCATTTCCTCTGAACACTGCCCAAACTGTAGTCATGGTTTAGAAAATTTCAAAGGGATTCCCACTACCTGATGGGAGCCAGGGAGGGCAGAAAGGCACTAACCTACTGAAATTTTCATAAGGCAAATGCCCCTTGTTGAATGAAAGTACAGAGATCAGAGCAGAGGTCTGGATGACACAATGCCCCATGCAGCAGAAGGAAGTAGAATAATAGAAAAAGGAGTGCTATGAGGTGCATTATTTAATAAGTAAAGAAGAAAAAAAATTTCCTGTAAAGCGACTGTTCTCAGATACTCCTGGGACAAATCAATTTAAACTTTGCACACTGTTCAGGCTATAGCTACAGAATTAATGTCCTGTGTAGCAGCCAATCTTGTCTTCTTTTGTTAGTAATGCACTGTGAAAAACCTATTATCCTACCTATAATTCTTACTGGTCTGTTTCTATTTATTGCTATGATGTCAGTGTCAGCAGGCAAGTGTAGCCTTGCCATTTAGCAATAGAGGAATATTTGCACCCATTTCAGAAGCTTTAACTTCTCATACAAGTCCTTATATGGGTTTGGTGTGGGGTTTTTTGATGGATGATCAGCAAACCAAAAAGCTTCAGTAAACAGACAGCTGGAGAAAAAACACAACCCAGTTATTTCAGGAAAATTCAAGCTCTTAAATAATGGACACTGTTGGTGGGGAGGAAAGTAATGTCCCTCACTACTCCTGTTTAATATCCATTCCATTTCACTCTTGCTTTGTTCTTACCCACTGTGCTGCTTAGACTTCTGATGGTATTACTCCGAATTTTCAGCCAAGCAAATTCTAATATGTTATGAAGCCTGGTGTGTGTTGGACAGAAGCAGCAAAGCCAGTGGCTGGAGCCCCAGCAGGAGTGGAGTGGCATTGGCAGCAGGAAGCTGCATCATTTTCAGGAAGCAGCTGGTGGGGTTCATCCCCATGCAAGAGGCAGCATCATGCATGTGCTGTGCCAGTAGGCATGTTGCAAAGGAATACAAAGAGAACTTAGCTAGATCCTTCTGAATGTTTATGAGAATGGGTATCCAGCATGCCCACCATCAGCTGGGGGCTGGGGAGGGTTTCCTGGGACAGATGCTGTTAGCACCAGGGCTGTGGCTTTTTCAAATCTTCTGGCCTGAAAGTGTAGGTTTTCAAAAGCAGTGCACAAATCATGGAAAATCCCTGGAATTTTAGTGGGCTTCTGAAGCAGAATTATTATTATTTCAGAGGTGAGACTCTTGGGCTGGGGCTTGTTTGTTTTTTTCCAATTGATACAGAATGATGTTCCCCTTAGATAAACTGTATGCAATATAATGTTAGGAGCACCTGCAGCTGCTGCCACATTGTGAAATCTCTAAGGATAGCCTGAAAACATGATGCTTTGTCTCTGCCACTTTTTTTTCCCTTGGTAAGATATTTCAAGTAAATAAATGAGGAAGGTTCATTAGTGTGCTCTGGCTAAACAATTGTTAAGAAAACACTCAAGGCATGTGATTTATGACAATTTTCATTGCAACAACCTAGGGAACCTAATATATAAATCTTCAAGATTGTGCAGATCACTTTCTTTGGGCAGATTAAAAAATAATTGCACTAATATCGAAACACATTAATGTCTTAACATTTGTTTTCCAAGCTGTGGTTAGTTAATCAGAAAAGACACATCTGGCCAGATTCATGCCACTGCTTCACAAAAGTGAAACAAGAAAAAAGACAGTTGCTTTCCAGTGAAAATACAGCAATATTCAATCAATGTTTGTTTAGGATATGCTACAATATGCCACACAGTTTGGAAAAGAAAATGTTGTGGGGCTAGGACTGAGTTTGCACATTACAGATCTGCTTAAAAGGGGATCACAATCACAGGCCAAGACCCTTCTCTAAATTGAAACAGGTTATTCTTAGATAGATAGATAGATAGATAGATAAATATAGATGTAGATATAATAGCGTATGCTCAAGTTATCTCCCCAGAGAGCTTTTCTCAGTCAGTTCAGATACAGATAGCACTCAAGAGTACCTCTTCCACTCTCAGAGCTGAGAGATGTTTCCTTATGAAAGTGCATGAGAAAGACTGAACATATTTTTTCCCTCTTTCAAGTGTGCTTGAACTGATAATCTCCCTAAGTCCAGTTATCCTTTTCTCATGAAACCTCAGTCCTTTTACATCTGCAAGTTGTTGACCAAAAAATAACAGTCAGTTGTTAAAGATAAGAACAATTTCAAACGTAATGTAACATTAACATGTAATTTACTTTATTTGCTGAAAAAAATGCAATACAGTGGGATGCATGTATTGGGGAAATATTATCAAATTACCAGCCAATGCAGGAAATCACATGTGCTACAGAAAACAAATCTTAGCCTTTCAGGAGTTTCATAGGACCTTTCTGATTAACTTGATTTCCCCTTTTCCAGCTTGGACACAGGCAACCTTTTTCATTTTCATCTTAAAAAGGAGCTAGCTTTCATTCATACCTCAGTTTACTATCTAATGGCCAGAGACAACACCCTGAGTGTCTTGATTTCTCCACACCATCAGACTACCCTTGCAGGCAACTCCTGGTGCTCAGTTTCAAATGGAAGAGCTGATGGAAATCTAACATGTATTTATCTGGCATATTTACACACCCCGTGTGCCTCCATATTGATGCTGAAAATCAGATGAGATTTTCCCCTGGTTGTTCCTACTATAGAAACTCATTTCTGCTTAAAACAGAGACAGAGGTACATTGAAATGCTCTTATGTCCAAATTCTCAGCCCCCCAAGCAAAAAAAAATATAAAAGGGATCAAAAGCTTCTGGATCTTCTTTCATCTACATATTTCATTTCTTCAATCAAACACACCAAGCTGTTTGAATCTTTTCTGTGACTTTGCTTGACTGAAATATGACTCTGTAAGGCTTGGTTTTCTTTTTTCTATTTTCTTCTTGTCTTTATATTAACATGTCTTCAAAAGAACAAGATCTGTGAGACTGCTAATTTGACAGTTGACAAACAAACCTGCATGATCAATCTTCTTTGCCAAAAATAATCGGACCCTAAACTTTTAAGATATTAAAATCAAGAACATACTTCTCCCTCCACTGATAAGAAAATCAGGATCAGAATGTGGTTAAGGATACATAATGTCACCTGCAACATGGTCCAGTTAAAGTGCTGTAAAGCAAATCCAAACAGACACAACCATTAATTTATTTGTTCCTTTTTCAGTTTGCATTCAGGGGCCACTTTATGCAGGGTGCAGCATGTCTCTTACATAGCAAAAGCTCTCTCTGATGCATATTTCAGTGTGCCCATTGAGAGAGGATCCTGGAAGCAGCCAGTGGGAAGCAGGTGGCAGGGCATTTATGGAAAACTACCTTTAGTTGTAACTAATGTCCACATATCTCCTGCCTGGCCAACAACACAGTTTTTATCCAGTTCCCTCTGCAGCCTAAATAATTCTCCACATGTATTTCACAGAATCAGAAAATGGGTAGGAAAGGTTCACAGTGGGTCATCCTGTACAATTATCCTGCTCAAGCAGGGTCATCCCAGAGCACATGGCACAGGATTATGTCCAGACATTTTTTTAATATCTTCAGTGAGGTAGAATCCATGACCTCTCTGGGCAGTCTGTTCCAGTACATGGTCACCCACACAGTCAATAAGTTCTTTCTCATATTCAGGTGCATCAGTGACTGCTGGCTGCCTCTCATCCTATTGCTTGGCATTGATCAATGTTCTGGTTATAGTTTTGGCTTTTCATCCAGTTTATGCTCACTCAGCAGAAGTTTCATCAAAACTACTTTTCTGTCCCTTACGTTGTGCAAGATTTGCTTAAATCTTTAAGACACATGTCATCTGCTGCTTCTCTCCCACCTACAAGTCTTGTAGCGATGTTGTGGAAAGAAATTACATCAGTTTGACATGATTTGCTCTTGTCAATTCCATGATTAGTTTCCTGCTACCTCTCATAACACCCTACCTGCTTGAACTTAAACTGTGCCTGCTTTACACTAATTAATCAAGATTTTCCTCCAAATCCCTCTTCTCCTATGTCCTCCACTCCTGCTGTTCCCTGACCCAATCAAGATAAATGTGCATTTTATACCAGCATATCAAATTTGTGCTACTTCAGAGAAGCAGTAATGATTGCAGACCTGTTATTCACCATCCATTATAACAAGGAGGACAAGCTGAAGCTGCCAGGGAGTTGGTTTAAGCAGGTTATCAAACAAGAACTTCTTTGTAGGCTAGATAGGGAATTTTCTTCCAGTGGAGGTCGTGAAGGCAGATATCAACAGTAGGTCTGAAAAAAGTCTAGAAAAATTCATGGAGTATATCTCCACACAGAGACAGGCAAGGTAAAAGGCAGGAAAGCATTTCTATCTGTCCTCTCACAACAGTTCATGCTGCTGCTGAAGTGTGAGGGGAAAGAAATTGCACAAAATTGCATTCCCTTTTGCTCCTACTCATGGCAGCATACTGGTCTATCTGGGCCACTGCTCTGGACATTCAGGCCATTTCTTATGTTCTCATTATGGAAAATACCTATAGTATAACCATGCTTCTAGCTTAACTGAAAGCAGTGGCCATGTGGGGACTGTAAACACAGGGCAGATATTCAGTGATGGGAGGTGAGCAGCTTCTGCCCAGAAGTCCAGGCTGTGGCTTTTGCACACATGATGTGTGTATGCAACACAGTTGTCATGTTTTGAAGTGCAGGGACCCAACTACAGGTGCCAACTGTGTGTGGGCACTGTGTGTCTGCTCTGGTGTGAGGAGACAGCGCTGAGATGAACCCTATCCATGCACAATGCCTTCCCCTCAGTTAGAAAATCACTTTGTACATGGATTGATATTCCACACACCTGTTGAAGGTGGTGAGCAGCTCAATCGAGTCTGCTCTATCATTTATCTTCTGCAGCTTTCAGCTATGACTCCTGTGTGTTTGCTGAGGTACAACAAGATGTTCAGTAGAGAGCAAAATATAAAGCCGAAGAGTTACCCTCATTTCTAAATTGGTTGCATGCAGCATTCAGACACCTCAATCTGTTAATTACTAAGTCTGGAAATCCCTGGCATACATATTCATCACCTGCAATTGTCATGCTGCCAGCTTTTGCAATTTTAATCACCAGCTTCATGGTATTTGGAATTTTTCTTGAAGTCAAATCCTTAAGAGTTGTTTGGTTTTCTGACAGTCTCAGTCTTGCTTCTTTTAAAAAAAGATTCTACATTTAAGGTCCCGTGATTTCAAAGAAAAACCTGAAATGTCAGTACCTGGGGGGAAAAAATGAAGATTTTGGAGAAGAGTTGTAAGAATAAATGGTCTCTAAAATACAACTTCAAGAAAAGTTAAGCTCAGTGAAAAAAAATTGGAGGAATGAGTCTATATAAGAAAAAGAAGGTAAGACAAAGTCAATATGATAATTAATTACTTAAGTTATTATAATAAATGGTGATCAAAGGAGCCAACAAGGCTCCTGGAGGACAAGCTCAGAAGAAGAATTTATTCCCAATTGTAACAGAATGAACATTATTAAGAGCTTTATGACTCCTAGAGCATCAGAGCTGGCTGACTGCAAAAACTATGGAAATCTCTTTTACCAGAGGTCTGTAAATGAAAAGATTAGACAAACAGATGTGAAGAGCTTCACAGTGTGCTTTGTCCTGCTTTAGACCATCCATGAGACCTCTTTCACAATTTTGCATCTGTAATTGAGCACATCTTGTTGCAGCAGCAACATGATGATGATGCACAACAACTTCTGTTAGTAGAGAGCAGCAAAGGAAACACTATGATTTCCCTTGTAAACATGCTCACCCCCCCCACACACATCATAATGTCTTTGAGTAATTTCACAAAAGGATTGGCTTCCGAAAGATAAGGTGATGGAAAACAGCTGAAAACCTTTGGAGAGGCTAATATTTTATTCTCTACTTCAATACCTGCTTTGCTGAAAAACCTTTTATTGCTTTCTTCGCTGACTTGAATAAGGAACATTTCAGAAAAACTACTTCAAAATGAGGAGTGTTGTTTCAAGATGTTGCATTCTGCACACGCACAAATGATTGGTGGGAACAATTTCAGATAGAAAAGAATAAAGAAATTGTATTGGAAATTTGTAAATGGAACCATTGCTAGGATTTCTGAAGGATATTGGTAGACAAGAGCTGCTGTTATACTCTTGTGAGTATGAGGTGCTTCAGGCTACCATTAATTCTGAAGAAAGAGTGGGTATAGAGAGAAGTTATGAGGGTAACATGTTGATTCCAAAGGAAGGGGACATCATCTACTCTTTTTAATCGACCATCAGAATTGTCTCTTCCCCTGTGGCATTTTTATAATACAACGGGAAAATAATTTCATTTAAAAACATGCAAATAATAAACAATACAAGTGTGTTAACCATATCTAGGTAATTTTATCATGTCTATTTATTTATGACTATTATCTGGCTAAGGCTACATTTCTGTGTCTAGAATATATAAAATTGAATTTATACACATAAACAACTGAAGCAACATCAAGTAATACATTTCTCTAGGATATGTCTCTTTCTTCCTGCTTTTGAGTTTCAATTCACAGAACCACAGAATATTTGCAATCAGAAGGGAACTCTGGAGGTCATTTCCAACCCAGTGCTGACAACACTCCTCCTAATGCAGCCCAGAGTACCATTAGCCTTCTTTGCCAAAATGGCACGTTTCTGGCTCGTGGTTAACTTGGAGTCCACCAGTACCACTGTGTGCTTTTCTGCACAGCTGCTTTCAGTGTGTAAGCTCTCAGCATTTCACAGCCTAGGATTTTGTGTTTCCTTTTTTTCGAACTTCATGAGGCTCCTGTCTCCAGCCTATTGAGGTCCCTCTGGATGGCAGCACAAGCCTCTGGTATATCAGGCACTCCTTCCTGGTTTTGTAATTGGCAAATGTGCTGAGGGTATGTTCTGTCCCAATATCTAGACAATTAATGAAGATTTTTAAACAAGATCAGATCCAGAACTGACCCCTGGGGCACACTGCTAGTTACAGGTCTCCAATTAAATTTCATATTGCTGGTTAGCACTCTACAGACCCAGACATTCAGTCAGTTTTGAATCCATCTCACTGTCCTCTCATCCAGCCCATTTTTAATCTGCTTCTCCATGAGTATCTTACAGGAGGTGGTGTTGAAAGTCACACTGAACTCAAGGTAGACAATATCCACTACTTTCCTCTCATCTTCCAAGACAGTCTTTTCATTATAAAAAGCTTATCAGGTTGGTTAAATACCATGTCATCTTGGTGAATTTGTGCTGACTCTTACTTTTCATCCTTCAAGTGCCTGGAAATGGTTTATATGTTTAGCTTCATCACCTTCCAAGGGATCGAGATGCAGCTGTCTGTCCTGTAGTTTCCCAAGTCCTCCAGCTTGTCATTTCAGAACAAATTGGGAGGAAGTTCATTAAAAAGTTAGGCATGTCTTATGACACTTGTTAAATGGCAATGATATTCAATTTCCTTATAGGAATGTAGCAAAAATTCAATCAACTATTTCTAATATAGACTAAAATATACAGGTATTATTTTCCCTGAAAACATAGGTATATCCTTGGAAAAAAACTGTTTTAATTCATATCACCTTTGCAGGAGAAGAAGATAAAAAAACACTGGCAACATTTGATAAGTAAAGAATTCTTTTTTTCCTCCAAAGTTCTCCTCTGTGTTGAAGAAAAAGTGCTGTGGATCAAGGCAAAGGCATGTTTCAGCACTTCATTATCTTTGCAAGTAACTGTGTGACATTGCTATAAGCACCCTTAGAGCAAAGCCATGTCAAAGTGAGCTACAGACCAGCCATGCAGGGTAACTCCTTCATCCTCTTCTCTGTTCCTCAGCTGGCTTTAGGGCAAGTTCTCTAAGGAGTGACCTCTTGGCTCTGTATTACATACTCCTGCCACTCTATGAATTTGAAAGCAATCCCAGTTATCAAAGCAGCAGTTATACTTCCTTAGAAGGTCTTTTGGACCTTAGATCTTAGAAATTAATTCAGATAAATATTCTGCTTTATAGTTAGAAACTGGGAAGCTGATTTTTTTCAAAAAGTCTCTCTCTTCCTTGAGTGTTTATCCACCCATCAAAACTCTATGCCCATGATTCTTTGATTTCAAAACCCTAAGTGGTTTTAAAATCCTAAACAATTTCAATAGAGAGTTATACAACCCGCAAGCATGTGTATTTTCCTGCCCAATAAAGTTTGTTCTGAAGAGATTAAAAATAATTATGAAATAACTGTCCAAGAGACAAAAAGTGTTTAGGGTATTTCACTGATTTGTATCTAATTCAAGTCAACAATTGCCAGAAGCAAGATGTGTCTGAGTTCCCTTTGACTGTTAGGACAAGCTTGTTGCTGGTTTATCTTTATCCTCAACAAAAATACAGACACATGGTATAATCCTTCAGCTTTTTTGGCATCCTTAGAAAAGAGGATGGGAACTAAATAGTCTCGAGGCAGTTACTCACACATTACTGAACTCATCCTTTCAGACAAAAAGAACAGTACAAAACAAACACAGGTGTATCAATAAGTACTGACTTCTACAGGAACTAAACCTGGGGCATCCTTCTCCAGAAGTGTAAGACTATGATCCTGAAAAACAATATCCTTTAGCTGCAGAGGAAACCTTTTACAGAAAGGTAAGTAAAGAAGGAACATCTCAATTTATATCTTATTTCATTGCAGTTTGCCTTGCTTCTAGTGGTGTTGTACCTGCCCAGCAGGAGGAGGCCATCAGTTCTGAGTTAATCAATGCAGCCCTGCTTCACTACGAGCAACTTCAATTTAAATTACAGTTTTGTATGTCCATAATTTGTAATTAGTAATCAAGAGATACTGCTGCTTCTTGAAATATTCCACAGAACTGCAGGAATCACTAATGTGTTTGATTTTGTTCCATTTAGGTTAATATGAGGTCTATTGCTGACCTCTGTGAGTTCAGTGCTACCTTTAAGTATAATCCTACTCATTATTAGTGCTAATAACTACAGCTCCCTCAATTGCCTGATTTCAGTAGTTTCTGTCAGCCTAACTTTTCCTGCCTGGCACCTGAAACAGCAACTTATTTTAAGTGAGCCTTGAAAGTCCTGACTGTCTCCCAGTTCTTACTTATTTAATCATGTGGATAAAAATCAGAGATCTATATCAGTTTTTATTTTTCTCTTTCCAAAATATCACAGTCACACTCTTAAAGCTAAAGTCACAAGGGAATTTCTACTCTCCTAGGTAGGATAACAGCTCATATTTCATGGGAAATGCATGTAATGCCAATCTCCAGTCTATAATAAAGAGTCCACAAAGACTGCTGGGGGAAGAAAACATGGAAATTATGTGACTTTCCTAGATGTTCAGTGCATCACCCAGTCACATTTTTCTCATTTGTATTTCATTTCTATTTCTCACCTGGAAACCAGAGGCTCTGTCTTACATGGACTGTCCTATAGTCCCTTTACTGCTGACCTGCTTCCCAAAGGAATGCACCTTGGAAGCATCTCAGACCTCTGTAGAGAGGAGAAACTAGAATGACAATTTCTAAGTTAGAATATTCATCCTATCTGCAACAACAATAACATTTTTAGTCCTATCTTCCAAATAATTTTGCATTTGTCTCTGGGTGGCTCCTAGACACAGTCAGACCTAGGCTGTGTCTGAGGAAGTGCAGCAGAATAGACAAGAGCATCCTCAGCATCTTTTCTGCTTCCCTTTCCAACCAGAAAGCTCTGGTCATTGTCATCATCCTAGTGAGATAGCAAATAAGGATCATCATAGCAAAACTGACCTAACTTCAAGGTAGTCCAATCCCAATATAAAAGAGACTCAGCTCCACCACTTATTATTGCAGAAGATGGTGTCACTCAAGCTTCTGCATAAATGCTTTGCATCTCTGCCACATGCTGGCTAACATCCCACAGCTGAGAAGTCAGATTTCCCAGCAGTGTGCCACTGGCAGTTGAGTTGGGTTATATTCCTTCTGCTCTGCTGGAGGGTCAGAAGGATGAGAAGGGCTGTAGGGAGCCTGCACAGGCTCAGAAAATAAGGCCATCAGGGCAAGAACCCTTTAAGATCTTTAATACGATAACCTGCAAAGTTAGAGTAAAAATCCATCCATGCCTTTCTTTTCCCTCTGAAGTAGAAAGGGGGTCCAAAAAGTGTTTTTTTCTTGACCTATAAGAAAATGAATCCTATTCATGAGCAAACATTTTTTTTCTCCATATCAGATGAATATTCATTTCCTTAGAAAGTTTAAGACTTTTACTCTTTTGTACAGTGCTAAATAATATAAAAGCCATTGCAGAGAGTCTGGGAAATTCCCATCTACTAGCTGATATTGTTTCTTCATCACTAACCCAAAGACATAACAACTACAGCATTTGATAGTTTTAACTTGCAAGTAATTCTAACAGTGCATGAAGTGTGAATAAAATTACAGTCTAAGAATATTACTATTTCTATTGTACTGGAACTCTGTTGCATGCACCTTCTTCAGATAAGATAGAAGCATTTGATGTGAATACATCTTCAATTAACATTGCAGGAAGATAATGGAAGGCATTGATTGGAAAATCCTTATCAAGTTAAAAGTGTTTGAAAACTAAAGAATGTGCCTGTCAGACCTCACAATACTTTCAGCAATGTCTATAGTTGAAAAGGGACATGATGACATAAGAGTCCAGGTGATGGTAGCAGTTATTTAGCTGTACAGCTATGTATTAACAGATATATATATCTGTACATATGCAGAAATATATGTCAAAATATTTATGTCCATGCTGTCTTTGTAGGGCAAGTAAATATGTAGCTTAAGTAGTTGGGTTTTGGGGTGTTTTTTTTTACCTCCTCCAATTTTTATAATCCAATAGGGATGGGAATAGGTTCCCCTACTTAATCTAGGAAATTGTCCCATTTCTGCATTGCCACTGTATCCTACAGGAGAAAACAAATAGCTTTTGTCTTGTTGCCTGCTCTGGAAGGTAGTGAATTGCATCTTCTCCCTTGACAGAGCAAGCTATTTCCTAATGGCACTAAATCCCTTTCCTTAACCTGCCTTGTAAGAGGACTGTGCTGTGACTGAGGAACTTGCCAAGAAGTGGCCAGAACTATGGAAGGATATTTCCTATGTTTGAAAGGTTGCATGTAAACAAGGATGCTTTATTTTGATGGCTTGTTCAGCATCTGGGTGTTGGGTATCTCAGACCAGGATATTTTGGAAAGTATTGGGGATTATGCAATGCTTACTGTGCTACATAAGAAGTCTGTGAGGAAGCTGGGAGCAATTGCACCCATACTGTCTGTAAGAATAGGAACCATGAGTTTTCAAGTTTTTCTCCTGCAATTGAGCTTCATCACTTGTGAGGGACAACAGGAAATCAGCAGCCAGTGCCTATGTATGTACCTGCAGATAAACAACATGGACAAGCAATCAGCAGAGAGCAGGATCCCCATGCAAAACTCTGAGCACCTCAAGGTGAGAGTATACACACTGCCATCAGGGTTTGTTTCCAGGAATGAAGTGAATTGATTTGTAGCTTCCCACTAACAATAAATAATGTTCCATTCTGCAGATATGTTGTGGAGCTTTTTCTGCTTGAGCACTTTTTTGACAAGTTGTGAAGCAGAAGCTGAGTTAATGACCCAAAAATGAGAATACCAGAAAACAAGCCAGCTCCAGCTTTTGGTCAGCTAGCTGAAATACATTTACATTGCATATAGACACAGCACTGTGCTGATTCAGGAGGGAGTAGTTCAGGGTTCATGTTAGCAGGGTTTCTCATGCTCAAATTTAGGCTTTTAATATAACGTAAGACATTTTGGACGTTTAACCTGCCTAGACATGGAAATAGCCTGAAGAAACTAAGGAAAATGGGAGACAATGAAAAGTTTTATTTACTAGGGGAAAGATGTGATGAATTTAAGGAAGGGTTCAAAACCCAAAAATGTACAGGCATGTAAATTCAGATGTGGGAAGGCATCTTGCTCCCTTCAGGAGAGCCAGTTCACTCCACTGGCATCCACAAAGAGAACCTAGAGAACCATTTGTTTTTCCCAAAGAGTGGGTGGCAGAACAGGGTGCTACAATACTGACACAGACATTGAGTCAGTCTCTCAGAGAAAGCCTTTTTAAAACCTATGACTAAGCACACATGCTTTTGCTACCAGGCTGAAAAAATGGTCATGTAAGATGACCTAGGGCGGCAAGGCATAGATAGTGTTACTAAAGGAAGGATATTTTGGCTTGGCCTGAAATTCAGAAGGATGAATTTCTAAATATACATGTCACCTATGTACTCACTGTAACTCAGAATGCCAGGATAAACCTTCCCCTGTGCTTCACCAGTCTTTTCCACATGGATAAATAGCATTCTTCTTGGTTAATCTACACAGGTGGAACTATTGTCCCCTAACATTTTTAATGTATGGCCATATATGGGCCACTCATTTGGGAAATCTGCATTGACTAGAAGGAGATTTGTGGAAGGGAGGATTGGGATCCTGAAGAACAAAGGCTGTTTCTGCAGGGCAGATATACCCTGGTGAAGAATGCAGATACTTTTATTCACTGCAAGTTTGGAGGACAATACAATCCCACTAGTGTTCCCTTCCCTTTATTGTCACTCAGTAGACAGCCAAGGGAGAAAATCCACAGTGCAATTCCTGCTATCATTAGCTAGGGGAGCATGGCAGCCAGGATACCACAATGGGGTCATTCATGGACTCAAGAGCTCCTATCTTAGCCCAATAACATAGAGGGTACAAATGACTCCAAACCTGGCCTTCTGCTCCTGGCCTGTATCCTTATGACCTGATGATATGGACACTGAGTGAACAAGGTGAGAGTGGTTCATGATGCAACACACCATGGAAGCGGATGCAGAAGGATGTGGGTAGTTGACCAGTCTGAGATGCCTTCTAGAGACACAGACACTAGAGGTCAAATTAAATTATTTCATATGCTGCTTCTACAAAAATCTGAGTAACCAGACTGAG
>NW_008689819.1:50808-70701 GCF_000695815.1 Acanthisitta chloris | reverse complement strand
ATTTAAAACTGCAGCAGTCCAAACTTCAGGGCCACACCTATGCAAGATTTTTTGGGTTTGGTTTTGGTTTCTGAAATGTAGGCTTTGTAGAGATAGAATACCCTCCAGATCCTCAGCTTCTTTTGAGAGATGACATGGCATCATTTTCAGCTCACTCACATCACCCCACTCAGCACAGAGCCATTTCTCACATCCTGTGCATATGCCATCAAGAGAATGGCATGTTCCAGTAGCAAGTTTCCAGTTCCTCCTCCATTCTAACACACTGAATACTACAATGGAGGGTGACTAGCAATGCTCTCAGTCACTCCCAAACTGGTGCCATGAAGAATGCAAAAAGGACTCTATCATTTCTTCTACGCTTATCTGATGAAGAGTGGTTAGCTCTTCACCATTTCTGAGCCACGAAACAGAAAGATTAAAATAGAACACGATGAAGATTGTTCTTTTTTGGCACCATGATCCTGGAACATATTACTGTTAGATAATTAGACCATAAACCTCCTCACAGCAGGTACTCTGGCTTTATAACCACCTGGATTGTTTGTTAAGCACCCAGAGCACTATTCATGCTTTAAGAACAAATTAATTATCATGAGTCAATTAGCAGTACCCTAGCCACACTAATGGTTACGCTGGATCATCAAGCAAACCTATTCAGAAACTTTATGAATAATATTCTTCCTGGAGTTAGTGTAATATTAGTTTACAAGCTTTTAATCTTGGTTTCCTTTCTCGATTTATTTTTAATATGTTATTTTAGCATGAACAAATAGGCATTCAATCTGGTTTGTGAGAAATTCACTGTTTATTTCATTTTCATTTTTTCTGTACCTATGTTTGGCCAGTTGAGTTACCTGATAATGTGTTCCTGACTTGATTATTTCTTTTTAAAGCTGAACATTGATGATAAACAGAAAATAAACAACACCTTTCAGCATGAATTTTTAGTGGAAGTACAATGTTTTCTAGGATTTATGAAATTAATGTTTGGAAATACTTTCTTGATCTCCCTTCAACCCTCAGGATCTTGGGACTAAATTGAAACCAGTATGATCTGAAAGGAAATTGAGTTTGTATTTTCTATTCAGGTTGCATATTTGTAAAACATTTTTTTGTTTTGATACAGTCGGTTGAACATATCATCAGTGGCACAAATCACTCAGAGCTACCTGATTAGAGAGCTGAACAAGCCAACCTGAGGAGCACAGCATGAATAAATGTGTGTGCCATATTGGATTGTCTCCCCAAAGAAAAGCAAAACATTTGCTCTCTATTTTAACAGATATACCTGCTAGTCAACTGCTAACTTGAGTCACTGAGTGGAACCAGGCAAAAAAGAGCAGGAATTCTGCAATGAATTCAATTTAAAATTATGTCTTCATAGCCAACAATCCCTCATGAGTGATTTAGGGGGGGATGATTTTGTATTGCTTTTCTCTGAAAGAGAATATTCTAGGCACAGTTTGTTGAATTAGAGGGCAAGATTCCACTGCATAGAAATTAAAGGTCTTTAATCATAAGTCTCCTCTCTCTTGGTTATAAGAATTGCATTACCAATAGAAATGGCAAAACTGGTCCTCACAAAAGATGTTTAGAACTGCAGGGTGCTTTTTTTTTTTCTGAGAAGAGCTAGGCAGCAAAGAGAAAATAGAATGTACTTCTAAGCAATTGACTGGCAACTGTACTATATAGCTCTTTCAGTGGTGGTACATCTTTGCTTGAGGAGATCCCTCTGATGAAGCATCTTTGCATTCCCCATGGGGATACATCACAAACATTACATCTCCAGAGGACAGAACAAATTCTAATCATGAGAAAATCTGCCAGCAGGATATTAGCATGAAAATTCACTCTGAAACCAAAATATTGTACGAACCCACTTCAAAACATATGCACAAAGACATTTAGTTATCAGAGCCTTTTGCTTTCCTTCTATGTTACCCAAAAGCCATCAGGGTAGCATCCTTCCCAGAGGATGCTAGAGACACAGAGGCAGGAAGGGAGTCTTCAGCAAAAGGTCTGTTTCCTCCTACCAGCAAAGCACCCTATTAGAAAATGGTGTGAAAAATTAGAAAATGGTGACAGATGAAAGGTTTAGAAACTAGTTGTTTGCTTTCCCTGAGCAACAAAAAAATTCAACCCAGCAAAAAGTACTTTGTCACAGACTTCAATGCATTTGTGACAGCTGGTGACAGATTTGCTTCGAAAATCACATTTTGAAAGGACCCAGCTTTGCAGGCTTCTCTTAAATCTCTGATCCAAAGGGTCTGTCATCAAGGCAGACATTCTAACTTCTATCTCAGAGCCTCATTTTTACCAGAGTGGGTATGTTCTGTGGGGTGTCCAGTCTCTCACACATTGCTCTTGTTGTCAATTAGTGTCCACCTGCCAGACAGTCCAGGATCCACAGAGATTTTACTGGTCTACAGGGAGAACTTTAGGATATTTTTTAAAATTAGGTTGCAGAGCACAGCTAGGCTCTGAACACAGTGCTGTCTGTGTAATCTTCGTTTAAGCATTTGACACAGTGCATCTATTTACTCAGCCAACGCAATTAGTAGCTTCTTTTGAAGATTGTCATATGACCAGATCCTACTGGGCTGAATCACTTGCTAGACAGGTGAAAAAAATGTCAAGTCAGGATTTCAACTAGAGATTTTCAGAGGATGTTTCAGGAAAATTACAATGATTTGAGTAGAGGACAGTTCTCTTAAATCCAGGTGAAAGAATGACACAATGAGAAATATTAGGTGGTCATATAATCTCTTTTGGACAGCAGAGAGCTGCAAGGATTGGGATTCTGTTTCTGCCTGCATTATTGCACAGATCCTTAGACAAATAATTTCATTTATCTGAATATCAATTTCATTCTATTTTTATTCTGTTCCTTGACACCTGTGAATGACAAAAATTCGTGTAAAGGAAAGGCTACCAGAGGCAGCTAGGGGTAACACAGCAATTTTTGGAAGGCAGTTATTATTTTGTATTGCTCAAGAATGCTCCCTTTTCTTCTGAGAAGCTTTAGCATTCTCACAGGAAAAAGGACTGTTCCCCTTTCAGGAAGACAAGGTACATGTCTAACTTTTACATATGAGGACTGGTTTGTTTGGGGTTTTTTTGCTTCCCTCTAATCAAGAAACATAAACAAAAATGCAAGAATTTAAATGCCTATCTAAAAGAGACAACATTTGTTAAAGCCAGTCCAATCAAAACAAGCCACTGCTGCCTGATCATCCTGAGATCTAAAGGCTTTTGTGTTCCCTTTTGCTGCCAGACCAAGCTCTTGAGAGCTTTTTCAAACACCCTGGGGTGACTAGTGGGTGGTCATGCAGTGTATGATCTGGCAGGGACCACCTTTTCAGATATTTCCTCCCACCACCCTAAAGTCCTTCTTTGCTGTTCTAATAGATGCCGATTCAAATACTAAAATTATCAGCAGTGATCACATTCATCATGCACTACGGTTTTCTGACACAGACAAGTGAACACATCTTATATATGCAGTTGGTTTCTCTGACCAAAATTTGCTAACTAGACCTGCAACCAGAAATTTCAATCAGGCAGCTTGATGTTTTTTGTGCCAGTACATGGTTTTACCCAAAGACTGAAGAGTGCAGGGACTGTTCGTGGCCATATAAGTATTTTCTTAGAGAAAAACATTTAATCAACCACCTCTTTCACATACATAATCATCAGATGCCTTCACAGGTATTTTACCTGATAGAAGAAACCAGATGTGTGTTTTTACATAACCATGGAAACCACTTCAGGAGAACTGAGATTTCTTGGAAGGGAGGGGCAGTGGCTAGTCACTATGAACTGCAGACTGATACACTGCAAACTTGAAACAATTTGGTTTTGTCACAGTGCAGATTTACCAGAACTGAAATTGCATGCTTATCTATCTTTCCTGCATGTGCTTTGTTATCCATTGCATTCCACACCTATGTAGAAAATAAATCTAACACTGTCCCTGGTATCCATTATTTAATAGCATCTTGCTGGTAAAGCTTATCCATTTGATTTTTCTGTTTCCTCCCTGAAGCTTTTTTCTCCCACTTAAATCCTGCCAGGAGTCAAACTTACTGTAGAGGAGGAATAATTTAATAGTCTAAAGCATTAAACTAAAATGTTAAGCTAAGTCAAAACCAATGTTACAGTATTGATGCAAGAGCCTGTACAAAGTATTCTGAACTACTTCTAAGTCCTAGAAAAAGTTTGAAAGCTGGTGTGGAAATTCAGATGGCCATTTTTAAACAAATAGAGAATTTTCTCCAGAACAGAGAACAAAAATAACCTTCCTTCCTGTCTTTCAACTATGACCTGAAACTGAACCAAGAACACTCTTGGTTGCCAGAAAATCTGGGATCCTGTTAAGACTTGTATGCAATTCAAGAGCCATGTTTTTGTTTTCTTTGGCTCCTAGGCAATTCTAGATGTTGTCACTCCTGGTGCCCATTTCTATCTCTTATGTTGTTGCTAGTTCTGCTTAAGAAAAGTATATCTGTGACTTGTAATGCAAAGATGCTGCAGAGTTGCTGGTTGCTTTTTTTTTTTTTTTGTCCTTGTTTATGAATTCCTTGCACTGTTTGATTTGCATGATGACGGTGTATTTATTTCTCAAACTAAGTATAGTGGTCAAAATGTAAATCATAGAAATTTAGAAAATGCTTCTCCATAATTCAAAGTATGTGATGCCCACACAGAGTTATTTTGTTTTCCTTTCCCCAACAGAATATAACATAAACTCTACAAATAAATAGATGTATTACAGTCCATGATGTTTTTCTTCATCCATAAATGAGAGTTCTGCCTAGTCTCTGTACTGGTAAAGTGGGAAGGAGAGAGCAAGAAACAGCTCTTAATGTGATATTATGCACAATCTAAACTATTTGGTCCCTAATATGTTTTTAATTTTTTTCAGAAACCTGCTACTTGAAATGATGTTAAACTATTTGTTTGCAACTGCTCATTTTCTTTAAATGTTCTTCGATATTTCCACTGAAAGGAAGACAACATTCACAGATCACACAGAAGAGCAGATAGCACCCTGATGCTGTCATGCATGTTTTATTAATTTATGCTCAACAAATGTACAATTAGGAAAATGAAAGTATGGAGATAAAATGGGGAATTTAAAGAATATTCTTGTATAAGGACTTCAGTTACTGAATCAATTCATAATACACATTTGGGGACACAGATCTCAATAGCAAACTGAACTCTTACCTGATTTTATCTTGTGCTCTATTATCAGTTACTTATAATTAATAATGTATAAAGAGGAAACACTTCTGCAATTATCTGGTGTTGCATCAATTAGTAGCACAATGCCAGTGTAGCTTTATGAATCTCAGATATGACATTTTTGTTAGTTCCTTGATCACAGATCTCGGACCCTTTATTTAAATTATTAACCCAAGAAAAAGAATTCTGCCTAGTTAAAACTGGTGAAATAAAACAAAGGAGAAGAAGTGAAAACAGAGAGCACAATTAGAATATCAAATGTCTTATTGGAGTAAAAACATCTTCAGGGTGGTTTTCTTTTGTTTTCTCCAATTTCCTTCAGGTTGAAGAGTGATAATGCAAATGATGACATTTCATAGGCATGTATTTAGCTCATTTTAGAAAAAAACCATTTAGAAACAGGCTGACTGTCATGTCAAATGATCCTACTCTTTCCATGAGCCCACAGAGCTTTCATGTTTCAATGTCTCTATGTTTTGATTACTGCTGTAAAAGGTACAATAATTATATCCCCTGGGTATCTTCCCAGTTTCTAATTCCAACTGGATGGTTTACATCCAGAAGCTCAATGTTTTACATCTCTCAAGTGGTCAAGTGATGATATCTACCAAGTCCAAAGACAGGCTTTCCAGCCTTTTTTTTCCCCTGAATTCTTAAATTTGTGAGATCAAAAGTAGACAGAAGGAAAACTGGGCTTCAAACCAGCAGAAAGTTACAATTTACTTTGCCTCATAGGGTTTATTTAAGCAGGGAAACTGATTGTCACTTTATCATCATCAACTTGTTAGTACGGTTTGGTTTGTTGTTGAAGGCATTAATACTTTACCAAGCTAAATCTAATCTGACTCTTTCTCCATGAAAATAAATTGCATTGTGAATTTTGTCTAGAGTGACTTCATAAGATATGATCATTCTATGGGTATGGCCTAGACAATATTAGATTGTTTTCTTGGGTTTTTTTCCAAAGGGATTCAAAAGTCTTAGAGTCCATCTGGTGTTTTCTAAACTCTGATATCCTTGTTAGATCGTTATGTAGTAAATGTTCTTTTTAAGGATGTTAATTATACCAAAGCAAGTCAATGCATTGCACCAGCTGCTGGAAAAAAAATTACAAACTCCACAAATAAGTAGTGACTTCAGTTGGATCCTGTTCAACATTTTCCCCTTGATGGGGGCAACCTTCCAAGTTGTGATTTGGTATCTTTGGATGCTTTGAAAAGCAGTGTTAGATGCACCAGTATTCCATAATGACTATTTCTCTGCCTTTTAAAATCAGGTTTTGAAAGATGCTGTATTGGCTCATCCTTTACTGTTCTGCTGTGAAACAAACTGCTTTTGTGTCAGGAGTGAATTCTGATGACAAATTTGCTGGATAGTTTCACTTGCAGTAACCTATATTCTCAATCCTGAACCTTCATGTTGCAGTGTTAAGGAAATAAGAATCTATTTCTGAGGTGAATATTTAAGATTCCACAATGCAGATATGGAGCAAAATTGTAAAGGAACAGAATATAGAAGAGAGCCTTGTGACACAGGCTTAACTCAGGAATATGAAATATCACTGACCTGTTAAGCAAGGAGAGAACCTGAGATAACAACCCTTGCTAACAGAAATGTCCTTGACACTGGAAATTTGATGCACATTCCTACAAAACAAAAAAAATCCTGATTTTTTTGTTGTCTCTCTCTCTCACTACTGATGGCAGGAGCCTACTAGATTTGTGCCATTTTAATTTCATAACACTTAGTCTATAAACTGTCAGATAATGATTAATGTTTTCAATATTAGTAATACATATGTGGCTTGGGAGTCTGTTTATGTAGCAATTAATCTTTTTTTTTTTTTCTCATGCATGTTGCATAATTGTGAAAAAGACTCTTGGGGTTTAATCCCAGTTGGCAGCTAAGCCCCAAACAACCTCACTCATTCCTGGAGTGGGGAGAGAATCAGAAGAGTAAAAGTGAGATAACACATGGGCTGAGATAAAGACAGTTCAATAGGTGAAACAAAAGCTGTGCACACAAGCCAAGCAAAGCAAGGAATTCATTCACCACTTCCCATGGGTAGGTAGGTGTTCAGCCATCCCCAGGAAAGCAGAGCTCCATCACACATAAGGGTGAATGAGGAACACAAACACCATCACTCCAAATGCTCACACCACCCTTGCTCCTCCTTGCTTTATATGATATGCTGAGCATGACATCATATGGTATGAAATATCCTTTTGGTCAGTTGGGGTCAGCTGTCCTGGCTGTGTCCCCTCCCAACTTCTTGTGCACTCACAGCCCACTCACTGGTGATGTGGGGTGAGAGGTAGAAAATGCATTGACTCTGTGTAAGCACTGCTCAGCAGTAATAAAAACATCCCTGAATTATTGACATTATTTCCAGCACAAATCCAAAACACAGACCCATACTAGCTACTACAGAGAAAATTAACTCTACCCTACCCCAAATCAAAACAAATGCACAATGCAAATGAAATATTTCAGTCTAAAAATACATGCTACAATAAATTTCAGTGAGTGGAAATAATTCTTGATAGTGGGATAGGACATACAAAAATAATCTGAAGCTCAGATTTAGTGTGAGGCTTAGTGCTGCATTGAAAATACCAAAATTCAAGCTCAGCTGTGATTCAAGCTCCAGATCGTTAACAAAGAGCTGCTTGTGGATGGACTGCACCCAAAAAAAATGTGTTTATTTGAAGTATATTTTCTGAAAGTCCATCTAGGCTCAGGCTGAAGCTGTGATGAGTCAAACAAGCTGTCAGTAAACCTGAGTTATTGGATTTACAACCAAACCAAACAAAAGCTCCATTCCAGCAAATGGTTCTGTTTCAGAGAATCATGTTTTCCTTAAATCATGCTTTAAGGAAATTTGCTCTCCCTAAGCAGAAAGATGCAATGTTCTTACCCATCCCCTTTTTTTTTTATTCTTTTATGGTACCAAAACTTCATTAGCCAAGCTCTACTCACTTTTCACATCTAATTTTGGTTTATTAATGACTAGGTAGTGAGCACAAAATCAGACAGCCCTCTGAAGCACACAGATCAGAAGATGATGTGCTCTTTGATTGAACAGGGATTATATTCTCAAAGAATATAGTGAAATAACCACAACCATCCAGACGGACCTGTATATACTGCTGTAAAAATAAAGTAGAGTATGTTTCACTCTCCCTCTCACCAACAAAACCTGCTGTCCTGAATGAAGAAATGAAGATCACATATGTTTAATAGGAAATGGGCATCACAATGTTACCTTTGGCAGACTGTGCTTATCACATCCTCAATATATTCAGATTTCATTAGCAGAGATCAGCATCAAGGGATTGTTTGAATACACTGAATTCTGTCACAAATAACTCTCAGCAGTCCTATAATTCAATGAAAAAGAGTAACTCATTAAGTAAATGCTTATAGTGAGTGTGAAAGGAGAGAAGAATACCTGCAAGTGAGTGTACTGCTATATCTGGAGCATATCCCTCAAAGAAAGACAAAGTAATCCTGCATAAGATATTTTGTGTTCCTGGATACATGCTGTAATCAGGTGGGACCATGCAAAACACAGAAGGGTTGCAAGAGATCATAGAGGGTAGAGAAGTCGTATTAAAAAAGGAAGGAAGAAAAGGAAAAAATATTTTTTTCAGCTAAACATTTTTTCTGTATTTGATGTTAGTGTGCCTTTCAACAGTAATCACCCAGATCTGTCAACATCATGTGCTCCAGCTCAGCCACATTTTAAGATACTGCATTTTGGTGCACAACCATTTCAGACCATTAGCTCCTGCTTCTTCTTATTAAAATAACATCACTCACCATCTCTGGGGAATAAACAGACCAGTCCTTTAATTTGTTAAAAGAAACATTGATTTTCTAAAGTTACAGAACTGAGCTCATAGCTTCTAATCAGAGGTCTGTCTCCAAGAGAACAGAGGGCAGCACAGGGCAGCAAACCCCAGCCCAGGTATCAGAAGGATGATGGCTGAGCTTCCTTAGAGCCAACTGACTTGCTGGAGAGTTCAGTTCTCTTTACCTGGACCCTTACCATAATCCTAAAGGCTTTGTGAATTCTTCTTCATAGTACTCAGTGATCAGAAAATAAGTCTGTCATGGATTAGGAACTGAATAAAAATAAGACCAAAATCAATACAAGCAGAATTTCATTTCCACCCTTTGGTCTAAGGAAAACTTTCAGGTCTTTTGGCATTGCTAGTACAAATGAACCCGTTATATTTTCCTGATCATAATGAAACAATAAAATGGCAAAATATGCATGCAGCATGAAAATGTCATTCAAAGAACTTCTCAACAATAATACAAAGATAATATGAGTGTTAAAATGAAGCAAAAATATAGTTAGCCTTATCTGTTGGTGGCTTTCCTATATAATACAACTCTTATGGACCAGGAATTGCAAATCAGAGTTAGGAAACACAGAATCCTTTCCATTGCTGTTCAAGTGCTAACCCTAATTTGTATAATACTACTAATACTAATACTACTACTAATAATTATAATAATAATATAACCTCTTGCTTAAGAACAATGATAGTGTTTATTTTCTTATTTGATCCAGGTGGTCTGAGAGAACTAGATGCTAATGGTGGAAAATGCTGTTAACAAGGTCATTCTGGAAACAGAATGAGGATAGGGGCATGGAACCATTCAAATATTGCTGGTGTTCCAGAATCTCCAATATTTTCCCTAGGGCTGTGTTCTCTCTGTGTTCTAGTTCTGCATCAGATATCATTTCCCAAATACTTGATCATGCAATTACTAGATTTATCATGCAATTTACAGTACCTGCATTGCCACTTCTATCATGGTTCTCTGGCACTCCCGAGGAACTGTGTTCACTTGAGAAATGGGAGTGTAACTTGGCACTGTCATCAGATCTGATTGAGCTGAGCCAGTCTGTGAGGCCAAATTCATATGAACATATAAGTAAAGATAAATCAACCTTGAGAAAACATCTTGTATTTAACCAAACTGACAAAAGTGATAGCAAGACTCCTGTGAGAAAAGGTCTAGAGGACTCCTTCCCAATTTATCTTTCTTAAGGAAAAAAAAAAAAAAGGAAGAATGACAAGAAGTGTTTTACCAAGAGCATCAAGGATCTAGACAAAATGTGATATCTGACTTTTGTCACTAAGGGTTTAAAAAAAACAGCTGTAAATTATTGTTATCTTTTATCATCCTTCATCTGTCATAAACAGAAAGCCTGGAGTCCAAATCTAGCTCTGTGAACAGTGCAACTTGCAAAAGAGAGTTCTACTCCTACACTAAAGAATTGTGCAGTCTGAAATCAAGGTCCCCAGACACAGGCACTTATAATTAAGAAGCTCCACAACATCCACAGGTGGAAAGAGAGAGGATGCCTTTCAGCATATGGAAGCATCTCGTCTGCAACAGAAAACACTGATACAAGTTTATTTTATGAACTGCAAAACTTCTACAAAACAAAGCAAAAACAAACTGATACTTGATATTCTACAGGAAGCCAATAGGGCAGTGATAAGTAGATCTGTTGTCCATTAGGCACCACTAAAGTGCCATCCTCAGTCCTAGATCCACTGGAGCTGTCCATACATACTGCAAAACCAGCAGTGGCAACTGGCCCTGGCTTGCTGCATTGGTCAACTTAGGGCAAAAAATAATTTGTGTTCTTGCAGGCAATCATGCTTGTTCAAACCTCCTCTACGTTGCTTTCGATAGTTCTAAGTTCAGAACATTTACTGTGAGACTTAAGCTTATGGAATAGAAGCTGTGCTCAACTCTAGATAGCACTAAGATTTTAGTCTTTGTCATCTGCTTAGGGACTGAAAAACATTTGCTAATTAGAGAGTAGCTTGTTTTGAGTGACTAAATTTCTTTGAGAATGATCTAGTTCAGATTGTGGGAGGATAAGTTCATCAATTCACAGCAAACATTTTGTCTTCCAAGATATTCATTATTCTTTCGGTTTTGTCTGACTAAAAGACCACCCATGTAAAGGCTAATGAGAGTCAGGATGGAGGCAAAAACTGTTTTCATCCCCTTTCTTTTTCTAAGTCATCTGTTTGCATCATGATTCTTTTTTCAATTCTTCATTTGATAACAAGGTTTTAGCATGGTCATACAGTTTCCAGTATTCTTCTTTGCAGCAGTTTGAAGGGTGGTCAACATAGTTTTCTCAGAGAGAAAATGAAGCAATTTTCTCACCTGAGCATGATATTCATGGTATTCATGATGCTCTGTGTTTACAGTTATTTTCCACAATTTGGGTACTGTGCATTTGGTCATGACTGCTACGGAGCAGTACACCTATAACTCCAGCATTTCCCCTTTGAAGACATGATGAATTAGCCCAAGTGATGTACAAATGGAAAGGTTAGGTTAAATACTTTGGAAGGATGGATGAATCAGAAGATAAATTTTTCTGACTGCAATTAATGTGGTGTTTCAGTATTCCTTTTGTTATGTCATTTCCTAGGTGATGTGATTTATTAAGCTTTCCATTTTGAAATCCAGGACTGGCAGGTTTTAATGGTGCTTTTAAGCATAATTGGTTCTCTGATTATACTGCCTTTATTCTTAGGTCAAAATTTTAAGTCAATGTGCTGTCCAGTTTTTTCCATCCTTGTCAGGTGTGCCAGATGGAATTATCTATGAAACTGCCAAATTTTGTTGGGCTTTTTGTCTTTTATGTGATTGTGTTCTGCTGAAAATATTGACTTGAAATGCTCCAGTGTCATAGTAAGCTACATTTAAAGTTAATAGCAGATCTGCCTGTATTTTAAATTGGGGAAATCCCTCTTCTCTAATCTTTTTTTTATTAGCATTGAGCCATTTTTACCAAACCCATTCTAATATCACTTTTCCTGCCTGAGCTACAGTAGTGCAGTTAGGCACTCCTTTTTTATTTTGATAAGTCATCTCTAAAAGTCTTTCCTGACACCTGCATTAACATTTTCTGCTTAGCAGGAAATTCGTATGTGTTGAGAAGCATTTTGGTAGCAGTGATTTTTCAGGGATCTCTTCCCTGTCATTACAGCCTTGTCTCCAGCTACACATCTTGAATACTTGTTACAGTAGTTTCAGGTACAATCAGTAAGTGCAGATTAGGCACAAAAGTCTGGAGCTTTTCTGCTATTATCCACACTTAACTAAAGTCTAGCTACACTATGGAATGTGAAGAACATGCTCACTATACTAAAAATGGACTAAACACTTGGACAGTGGAGGACAAGATGGTTCTTCTCTGCTTTCTTCATTAATGACAATGCAGACACAAATTTTATGGACACAATGCAGGTTGTTCTATTTATTTTGGGGGCACCACCAACAGCTGAGGACAAAGCACATCCTTCTATAAGTGCATATATTCACATCATCATACAGAAGAAATGCTTCCCAGTGCTCAAAGACTGCTGATTCTAACTGAAAAGTGAAATAGTGTCTTCCTAATCCCTTGCATGTACAGAATTTACACTTTTATGTGAAGTAGAATATGATCTAATTTAACTTAGTTATTCTTAGAGGCATCTTTCAATCTCAAAAAGAAATCCAGTAAGAACACAGAAAGCTGTGCTACTTATGAAATCAAAGGGAAGATCTAATAAGATGCTTCTAAGAACGACACAAAGTGTACACAAAAATGTGACATTCTAACATTTAAAATAGTGGAAAGATTTAGGCAAATGGCACACTACAGTGGCAGAGGAGGGACCTGTTCATACTGGAAAACTGCTGGGAAGACTTTCGGGACAAAAACATCTGACTTAATAGGCAGGATCTGTAGACACAGCTGTACAGAACATGCATATTCTTACGTGAGGTCAAATATTGATGCACAGAAGTAAAAGCCATGAGCAGACACTGCCATTTAAAGAGGAAGCACTGGCTTCCTTTATGATAGCACAAAAGATACTGAGCTTAAGAAGCCATATTAACCAACAGCACATCCTCTAGGGTATTTCAAGGGAACTTTATAGCTACAGACAGCAATCAGGACAAAGATGGTTATCAGAAAACATCCATTTAGGGACACACTACAGCTCGGAACTCGAACTGTTGAGGGGGAAGTTGTACAAAGGACACGGGTTTTCATGTCTATTGATTCCCATAATTAGCAAAAAACAAAAAATGTATGAGGAAAACCATTAAAGAAAAGAAGCAGAGAGTCATCATTCCAGTGAGTCATAATAAAGACTTTTCATGCTATATGAACCCATAGCACAAGATTTGTTGCTGTTATACACAGCACAACAAGTTGCAACCCAGAGGCTCATTTGAGGTATAGATGAGTAAATGTAACAGCACATTACACTGTTTGACAGCTGCTCATCCTTGGGGCAGCTATGGCTAGGGGTGGCAGAGCCTGAAACATCCTCCCAGTTATGTCTTCTTATTTTTAGCAGTGCCTGACAGTTCACTTTATCATTTTAATCAAAGAGAACAGGCTGTGATGAGCAAGGGAATGCTTTCATCTCAGCCATTGATCACTTTGTAAAATTGGCAGGGTCTTTTTAGCCTCTCAGTCACTTCAGATTCCCCTTCTCACCCCCAAATATATGACATGAAAACAAGTATGTTCATACCTGTAAAGATGATAAAACTCTTTCATATAGGAATATTTGATTGCTTTTACCTCTTTTAAAGCTGTTGGCTTTTTTTTTTTACAGGTGTTTACTCTTGGTGAACTACTGAGGGTCTGCTCTAACAGGAGTATTAATTGTCAAGTGCTCCCAGATGACCGTAATATTAAGCTATACTATCTTAAACTTAACAGGAGATATTCCCACATAAACCCCAAAATGAAAAAAAATGTTTATGGAAATGTTCTTTCATAGAATATGATAAAGATACAAAAGGCTACAATATTTTTTCCCCTAAGTGAAATCTTTTTATGCCCAGCTCAACAGCTACATGGAATAAAGCTGTACTCAAATAACTTCAGATTTGTTTGCATGCTTGCTTTTACTGGAGCTTTTAACATGCATGATAGAACAATCAGATTTGAAATTCAATAGAAACATCTGATGCCTCCCTGATGCACCTTGGGGAAAAAGAGAAAATTTCCATGTTTGGAATTCTCCTCTCAAAACAAACAAAAGCACTAAAATTGAAGAACTGTAAATCCAAAAGAAGACCTGGAAATTAATTATCAATCAGCAATCTGAGAGCATTAGATAAAGGCTATAGCAATCTGACAGAAGCCAGGGGCTTGATAGAAAGTGGTAGTTGAAAATACAGTTAAAAACATTGCAATGCTGTATCTGACACAAGCATTTTCCTTTCTCAAGGCTTCTCTTTGGAGAAAGGTAGTAAATGATCTCCTGCAGCTTTAGCACATAGCTAGAATCCAAGATTCTTTCAAAAAGCAGACTGTCCCTACCAGGGCTTTTCCTCAAAATACATTTGAAATGAAGTAATTTTAGCAGGGCATTATGAATTCAAAGGTAAAAATGCCTACCAGGAGTACTAGATATAGAGATACAAACTCTGACAACACTTGTATGCAGAACAGCTCTAAGAACATAACAGAGCACCCTTCTCATGAAGGTGTTATTCTTTAGGCAGGGGATGGACTATATTATTGAATCAAACCCCCTCAAATGTCACTGTATTCAAAATTCAGATTTTTTTGGTTTGTTTTTGTAGTGTAGGTCCCTCTCAGAATTCACTGTAGTAAGCCAAACAGAGATCGTGGCCAGCATAAGTTGGATCATCTACTGGATATGAAAACTGGTCCACACATGAGACAGTAACCTTAAAACAAAGAATACCTGTGCCTTCTTCACAGCTTCAATTTATGACAAGGTGGAAAGGTCCTATATTAACTGTGCTTCCAGTTTCAATCTGTGAAATACTGATTGTGCTTTCTTACTTTAGAGGATTCTGCGAGTTTATTAATGGTTAAGGGTTCTCAACAAAGAAATGAGAAGTGTGAAGAGAAATAAACCTAAAAATATGAGCCACAGAAGAGCAGAATAGGTAAAACCCTTTCTCGTGCACACAGTTGTTAACAAGAAGAATGCAGTCATTGCCTAGGGGAAGACACAATTCTCAGTCTTTCTTTTCCAGCTGTTAAGACAAGACACCCTGTAGTCTGTATATTGATGTTTCCTTTGTACCTGTACTTAAAAGTCATCTGGTCATTTGTGCTACCTCTTACCAAAGACACATGATGCTTATTCACATGCCATCAACTTCACTGGCAAACAAAGCATCTGTCCATTTCCTCAACACACTATAATTAAAGTGGGTGTTTTTTCGGTAAGTATGACATGAAGGATGAAAGAACTGAGGGAACTTGCCACTTCTCTTGCTCAGTGTCTTGAGGAATAACTTGTTGAAATATGCACTTTACCTTCTCTGGTCCCGCAGGACATGTCTTAGCAACAGCCCACAATAATGCATCACATAAACCCCAAGAGACAGATGATACTGAACAATATCCCTCTGTGACACAACCTCCCTCTAGCAGGAAGTGGTCCACACACTTGCAGCACTCATTTCCAGATGCCCCCAGACTGTGGCAAAGGAAGGTCTTCAGTCCACTGTACAAAGGGAACAGGAGTTCCCCCACAAGGCATTGCCAAACAACAAACTGTAGATATGAACTGAACCCACCTTCAAATCCTTATGGGTAGGTCTCCTGGAAGAGCCAGTTTGCTGTCTAATCTCTAAAGAGATTCAAGGTGCCCAAACTTTGCAAAAATGAAAGGCAAAATGTAGGGCTATGTATTATGCATGCATATGTATTGTCAGAAACCAGGGCCCATGTTTCTCTAATCTCGTCAAAACTGAGGCAGGCTCCAGGATTCCTGGTGGATTTTCAGAGTAATGCCAAATATAGTAACTTAATTCCAGGAGTAATGAATACTGTGAATTGTGCATTAGCATTCAGTGCAAGCTGCTTAGAACAGATTTACCAGCCAAATCTGGTTTAGACAGCTTTAGGTAATGTCCATTTAAAGTGGCCAGGGAGGAAGCATCAAGTGTATGTTCAAAACACAGGAGAAGTACCATGGAATGTAGCCAGGAAAAAAAATTCCAGTAGGGCTTAACCAGCTATACAATCTGCAGACTCAGATGATTTGCTTTGGAAACTGGAAGAGTCTGGATTTTCCAGTGGTTCTGTATGTGCTCTGGAGTTCTCACTGAAACTTACTCTGGTTATATTTAAACACCACAGGAAGCAACACCACCTGTACTTTACAATGAGCACATTTATGATATAAGTGGCACAGGTACTGCTGGGTTTTGGTGACCTCAGATGCAAATAAAGGAAGGCTCTGGAGGTTTTGGAACAGGATGAGTTAAGCACTTACCTACTTGTGTCTAAGAATTAGGGTTCAGATTTCTTGAAAATGTCACAACTTTGGAGAGTCATGATGTCCCATCTAGATCTATAATGATGAGCAATTGCTCATCAGAGAATCTCTACACCCACCACACTCTTCTCCTTCAGAGCTGGGTCATTTCACCAGCTTGGTCAAGGAGGATTTGCCCTTGGTAAAGGTGTGTTGAGTGCTCATGATTACTTTCTTGCTATTCACATACTTGGTAATGAAATCCAAGAAAACGTGCTCTGTGTTTTCTTCAGGGAGTAAGGTGAGGCTTACTGACCTCATAGCTCCTAATTCCTTTTCCAATTTAAAGGAAAAGCTGCAACTGAACAAAAAAATTACATTCCAAATGTTTGCTAGATGATTGAGACATAACAAGCCTAACTTAGACCTTCTGGTCCCAAGACTTCTTCAAGCACAATCAATCAAATCATATCAGCCTCCACTGGACTTCCAAACATATTGAAGCACGTGAGGTTCACAGGCAGGTCACATATTTCTTTCCCTGACACCATTTCTAAGCTGGTGACTTCTGTACTTTTCAGTTCCATCACTTTAATCAGTTCAGCTGTATAAATGGTATTTTCAATGTCACAAACTTGGCTGCTACTTAAGGTCTCAGGATGAAGAGCAGTTGGAAATCTCTTTTCTTTATATGTTTATCTAAGATCTTTAGGGGTAATGAAAACAAATACTGTTAATAGGGGTACTTATTTATATTCCAAGCAGTCAACTCAAGACATAGCCATTTTATTTTCTTTTTCCCTGTTATCTTCTTGTTATTGATGATATACTAGAAAACTTGAGTGTGTGTCATTTGGAGTTGATACTTTTCAAACTTTGGTTCCTGCAATATAATTTTCTTATCATTCATTTAAATTGCCTCAGAGAACAATCTATAATAGAATCAAAGTTCTATCAGAATGCAGATTTCACTTTCTTGAAACACAAATATAGAAAAAAGAAAAACAAAATCTACCAATAAAAACCCAGGCTATGGTAAATCCCTGACTGGTTAGAAAAGTCTTTGCTGTTCTTTTAAATAATATGTGGCAGACATGTTCCTGTTGGTTAAATATCAACATTTAAATTATTTGTGAAGAAAAAAGCAATAAAAATAATAAAACATAGAGGTATCACTCGACTTCATATGACTGAAAACAAGTCCAGGTTAAAAATACAGTATGCACTAAATACATTATATATACATATTTTATAAACTTCCTACTACAATGTTAGCTTTAGAGAAACCCTTTCCCACTTACACAGGTTCTGCAAATCTGGATCCTGGAAATGCAGATATTCTTCTTATATGATTTCCAAAAGTACTTTAAAGGTATAGTGTGAAATCAAATTTTCATTTTCTATATATTATATTTCTGTGCATTGCAGTAGGTAGTAGTTTAAGACCATGATATATATTTGTCATAAAGGCATCATCTTAATCCAAAGAAATTAGTAGCAATCTGTCACAGCTGCCATGGCTAGAAACAGGAGTCTGCACATTCTCAAAACATTAATGTATCTATACTTATTGCCATATGTGTATATGCTCTGGTACTACAATGGCATTGTTAACGTCCAATTTATAATCATGCCTCTTTTTTTTTTGTTGCATGCAAATATTACCAACTCTGTACAAGCTCATCTGCTTCTCCAAGGAGTTCAAATAACCTAACTTGTAAAGGGAAGAGCACTGCTGTCAATAATGCTTTCCCACAGACATTTCCTTTTGATCTAAATGCAGTATCTGAAAAGCAAAGCAGCTTCTGTCCTTAGCTCCAAAGAACACATTCCAGAGCAGATGTCAAAGGCCCAATCAATGGAATCTAAAAGGACAAGTAATATATTTCAATGTGGCACAAGGCTCTAACTAGTCAGAAGTCCCTGAAGAGCCTATTCAGGTTATGAAAACTTTGTTGCTGTAAAGAATATGGGCACCATTTAATGCAGCTCAGACTGGATTTCAGAGAAACAGTCTTGAAGTTCACTTCCTTGCTCTCCACTGCCTCTCCAGCATACTGGAGCCAGCACTGGCAGGAAAGATCAGGACACTGCCACATCAGAAACTTACACTAGCTATTTAGCAATACAGCTAAGTAGCACACAGCACAAAAATTAATTATGTTCCTGGTCTGCAAGGCTACAAAGGGTTCTTCTGTTTCTTCTCTACAGTCATTCATGTCCTGTGCCTGTAAGGAAAATCCAGAAGCTTCCCCTCTGACAGGCTGACAACAGATTAAGGCAGAAAGAACTCTTTCACTAGAGCTGAAGCTGCAATATTTTGTATTCTGGTGATCAAGGAAGAGACAGCAATAGTAGTGACAAGTCAAATCATGCTGATAGATCCAGAAGCAACTTTTGTTGGAGAGTAAGAGATTATTAGCAAGATTAATCAGAAATAGATGTCAGGCTGTCCCTGATTTGGGCCCAGAACTGCATTTATACATATATATATGTATGTGATAAACAAATCATGTGCTGAAAAATGTAATATGATTTCTCAGAACATCTTTTGATGTTAGATATAAGCTGAAAAATAATCTTCACTTGTAAATCCATGTCACTGAGTTTATCAAAAATGTGCACAGAAATAAGAAGGTCCAGTTAAAAATAAGAGTTATGAAAGCAAAACAAGCAAATAAAGAATGACTATTGCTCCTTACCTTTCTTTCCCTTGATCTTCAATTATCCACAAAGAATTTTCCCCACATTGGTGAGGTTTCACCATTTATCAGTGAAGAGTTATCAAACAAAGGTGGAACAAAACAAAATTTGGTCTTTTTACTGCTTTTTCATACTGCATAATCAGTGTGAAGAAAAATCTAGTGAAAGAAAAAGATTAAGATGCAGATGATCAGAGCGCTGGAGCACCTCTCCTATGAAGGCAGGCTGAGAGAGTTGGGGTTTTTCAAACTGGAGAAGAGAAGGCTCCAGGGAACCCTTAGAGCACCTTCAAGTACCTAAAGAGGGCAACAAGAAAGCTGGAGAGGGACGTTTACCAAGGCACATAATGATAGGACAAGAGGGAAGGGCTTCAAACTGAGAGTGGGCAGGTTTAGGTTAGCTATTAGGAAGGAATTCTTTACTGTGAGGGTGGTGAGACACTGGCACAGGTTGCCCAGAGAAGCCCTGGATGCCCCATCTCTGGAGGTGTTCAAAGCCAGGCTGGATGGAGCTTTGAGCAACCTGGTCTAGGGGAAGGTGTTGCAGCCCATGGCAGGGGGTTGGAATAAGATGATCTTTAAGGTCCCTTCCAACCCAACCATTCATTGATTCTATGATTTTATGAAATGCCATGTCA
>NW_008689819.1:38407-50772 GCF_000695815.1 Acanthisitta chloris | reverse complement strand
CCCTAATCTCTGTACCTTCAAATTGGTATTATGCTGTGAGTGACGTGAGTGGGTTCACTAGATATATTACCCTGAGGCCTCTTAGGTGTTTGGGGGCTTTTTGTGACCTTCACAAGCCTTACAGATAATGTTGTGTTTTCTAAGACTGCAGATGTATTAGACCTGAATCTTTCCTTCAGTGATGTGAGGAGCACTCAGGTTCTCACAGACCATTCTCACACCATGGCAACCCATGGAGGCATCTGTGGGTACAGGGCATGTCTAACAAGTGAACATGAGTACATTTCTTGTAGTTTGCATTACCCAAGCTCCAGATGGACATGGTGCTGAGTGGTGCCAGGACAGAATTCTTTATATTAAGCCATGAAACAATCTTTTCATGCTGACAGAAAGAACCTCTGTAAAGACAAAACCTCACATCCCAGTAATGCCAAATCCCAACATTTCTTAACGATGATCTTAACTATGACATAACACTGAAAGAAGGGCAATTTTTTTTGGTATAACATCTCTTTTCTCTGTCAGGGAGACTAACAGAGAAACTACAGCAGCTGTGTATCCACCTATTCCTCAAGAAGAAGGTTTTCAAACCCTTCATACTGTAGCTGAATAGTAACATACATGTGAGCCAAAACAGAGAATCATTAATAGCATAAATTGACCACTTTGTTAGAGAATGTTTGCAAAATTAAAAAGTACAGAGATGATTTGGGGTTTGCAAATCTTGTTTTAAATCTGTAGGAAAACAAACAAGCATGAATTTAGCTAATAATAAGAATTTACATATTTATGGCCACTGTGCTGAAAAGTACTGCCTCTTGGCACCAAAACAAGCTGAAAATATCTCTTTTATTTATTTGTGTGTTTGATTGCTTGCTTGCTTATTTTAAGATGCAGATTTCACATTCTTTTGGAGAAAAATGAAGCCAAATGATAGCCAAACTTTGCTACTGGCAGTGTAGAACATATACTTCACAGTACATACTGCACATAGCTGGCAGGACAGTGTCCTCCAAAATCAGTAGGCAACCTGAAACAACAGTCTTTGAGAGTGCTGGCACTTGTCACCACACCAGTTTGTCAAAACTGGGTAGTGGTGTGTGGTCATTGCATTTTGAGCAGCCCAAGTGGAATTGCTTTAGAGGCACCCCATTTTAATTCCATCCTTCAAAGCTCTGTCCTCTATTTGTTCAGCTGGAAAAATAAGTGCCCCAAATCACTAGTGATTTTAAAAATTTTTTCCTCAGAAGCACAATGAAAAGAATTCTAATGTCAACATGGTTAAGTGTTACACCATCCAAGACAGGAATTTATTTATTCACTGAAGACCTGACCACCTTCAGTTTGATGTTGGGCTATTGACACCAAATTTATTTCTTTATAGTCCATTGACTTTCCTGCAGAGGACCTACTTTTCCTTGCCTCTGATTATTAAAAGGCCCCACAGAAGCACAATGAAAAGAATTCTAATGTCAACATGGTTAAGTGTTACACCATCCAAGACAGGAATTTATTTATTCACTGAAGACCTGACCACCTTCAGTTTGATGTTGGGCTATTGACACCAAATTTATTTCTTTATAGTCCATTGACTTTCCTGCAGAGGACCTACTTTTCCTTGCCTCTGATTATTAAAAGGCCCCACAGATCAGCTGTTCCTGCAGAGGACCTACTTTTCCTTGCCCCTGATTATTAAAAGGTCCCACAAATCAGCTGTCACCACTGACTTGACTGTCCAATTCCTTTTTTTATTTAGCAAGTATTTTTTAGTTGACAGTGGTTGATGTGCAGCCAGCAGGTTGAAACAGCCCAAATTTTGCAGATATATTCCATTATTAACTTCTTGCATGCCAGTGGCTTTCATTTGCTGTCCTACCTAGACCACATATATAGGCAATGCTGGCTGCAAAGCAATCCACTGTGGATTAAATACTCCAAGAAGTAAGTAATTGTCACCATAAAACTTTCCAAATGCATCATGCATTTTTATTGCCACCCATTTTGAAGTCATTATGGTACCATAGACAATTTTCAATATAACTGTCTTCCTTATGGTTGTTACATGCTGACTCTTTTAGTTATGACAGACAAGGGAAGGTAGCAGGTTAAAATACTTTCAGTTGAAATTAGGATTCTTTAACTGAAGCATTTAAACTATTGAATAAATAAATTCATTTAAACACAGTTGCAATAAAAATGAGCCTGTTGGAATTAGTCATAACTAGGAGTTGGCAAGCAGTTTGTGCTAACAACATACAATTAGCTGCAGAGATTTAACAACAGGCTTTTGCAGGAATTATTATTGAGTTTGTTGTCTTTCTGATTAATGCTATTAACCCTTGCTTACACATCTCCACTGATCCAATTCTTCAGATTCTATTATCTTTCCACCTGGGAAAAAATAAAAGTTGGTCATAAAATTATCATTTTAAGGGCCTGAAGGTGAAATTAAGACAGGATTTGAGCAATAAATAGAACATGACTGTGGTGCTATATATAGCATGGAGGACTCCAAGATGTCATAATTCAGTTTCTGGCTTCCCACAGGCTCTGAACAGGATGAGGCACATATGCCTACTGTCTGGTGCTCCTTCCATCCATTCACACTGAGTCAGTGGTTTGGGTTGCTTCGGAGACAAAGCATTCACAGGGTTGGTGATGAAGAGTGATGAGGCTTTGCAAAAAAAGATGAATCTGCCCAATTGCCTTTTACATGAAAGGAGTAAAAGAAACTTTTCCCCTCTCACTCTCTCATGAAGGCTCTGATCTTTGTAAGTATGAATACATCACTCATCCACTAGTAGCCTGTGCTCTTATTATAGCAGATTTGGTTGGGAATTTAAGGAGAACCAGTAGGTAGTCAGGAGTGATCTATGAAGAACCTGGTTTAGGCAACTTCCACAGTCATGTCAGCAATCAATATTTAATTTTATCAGTGCATTTACTTATTCTAGTCATGTCCTTCTCACACACTCCTAAGATTAGAAATTGTACATACTGATAAAAACAGCAATTTGAAATTACTAGGGTAAAAAAAAAAATCTGTTTTTCTGGTCTTCTAAAAATCAGCTTTATTACTCGGTGAGTCTCCTCAGTAGACAGCTTTCAGTGTCAAATAAGTGCTTCACCTAATCAATTCCAATATTTGCTTTTTGCTTTATATATCACAAAGCAATAGAGATCATTGATTAAACATTAAAGGGATATGTGGTAGCTCCTAGTGATCTGATAGATAAAAGAGCTTATGTCCACTTTTTTCTTGGAAGCCACTGAATTACTGCAGGGAGGCCTTTGTAGCCCTCTGGAAGCAAGAGCCAAAGCAGTGTCAAGTGGCTTTACAAAGTACTGAAGGTATCTGCTGCATTCTGTCTCTGTCCTTGCAGTCTGGACAACAATTAAAGGGGGAAAAACCTGACCCAGAAATCCCCCAAAAGCTGAGCTACTGTACAAATGCTCTAGTTTGTGTTTATAGAAAAAACAAATGATACCCACTTCTTTCAAGGGGGAAGCTAAAGTTAACAAAGCAAAGATCTCTTGGAGGAATCTTGTTTCTTATAACCTATCCCACAGAAAGCAAAATCCCCTTTGGGTCTTGATACCAAACTTAGCCAACAATAGTTAAAAGGGACTTACAATGAGAGACCACCCCAGGCTGCAGCAAGAGCATTTAGACACTCCCAGCCCTGCCAAGGTGCTGTACCATTCAAGGTCTACAAACTTGCCTGTTAGGGCTGTGTGTCCTGGAGTATGACAAGAACAAACACAGCACACAGATGTCAGCATGCTGAGCAACGGGCACTTGCTGACCTCCCTGTGGTGCCCAGAACAGATCCTCTGCAGGTCATGTCTGTAACAGGGCAGTCACTCACAGACTCCTGAACTGTGTACATTCTGCACAACATCATCCCTGCTGACATGTGCCTCTGGGCAGCCAAGACTCAGACAGCAGACTGTTCCCTGGTTACAAGGAGGTGTTTGAAAGGATACTAACTTTGTTATCTTCAGTTCCTGTGTATGGAAAGTCTCTTACCATACACTCAGGGGCCACTGCTCTGGTCTCACTGACCTATTCAGGGGACAGACACAGGGAGAGGATCCCATTGCTACCAGAGTAGAAAACAAGACCATTTTCACAGAGCCACAGAATCACAGAATAATCAGAGTTGGAAGGGACCCCTGAGGATCATCTAGTCCAACTCCTGGCCCTGCAGAGGACATCCCCAAGAATCACATCATGTGCCTGAGAGTGTTGTTCAAATGCTGATTGAACTCTGCCAGGCTTGGGGCTGTGACCACTGCCCTGGGAGCTGTTCCAGTGCCCAAACACCCTCTGGGTAAAGAACCACTTTCTAATATCCAGCCTAAACCTTGTCTGATGCAACTTCAGGCCATTCCCTCAGGTCCTGTCACTGGTTGCAAGAGAGAGAGGTCAGTGCTGTTTCTCCTAAGGTTTGACAAGCAGGACTTTCCCCTCATGAAGCCATGCTGGCACTGTCCAATGATTGCCTTGTCCTTCAGGTGTTTTTAAATACCTCCCACAATAATCTTTTCCATGATCTTACCAGGCACAGATATGAGGCTAACAGACCAGGCTTCCTGCCCTTTTTGAAAACTGGGACATTAGCCAGCTTCCAGTCAAGTGGGACCTCTCCAGATTCCCAAGACTGTTGAAAAATCATTGAGAGAGGCCTCGTAATGACATCAGTCAACTCCTTAAGTGTTCTTGGATGAACCCCATCAGGCCCCATAGATTTGTATGTATCCAGCTGGAGCAGAAAATTCCTCACATCGTCAGAATCAACAGTGAGTATAATGTTCTGGCAGTCATTGTCCTCCAGCTCAGAGCACTGGGACCCCCTGGGCCCACCATCAGTGTTGAAGACAGAGGTGAAGAAGGCATTGGTACTGGTGATATAACTGAGGACTTCTCCTCTACCCTCCTGCAAGTCTCTGTAAGTTCTTTATGGCTATACAGAGTTTCTGATCTTTGTTCTGCATGGCTCCTTTTAACTCTATCAGGATACTGTCCACAAGAAAGCTCAGTATGGACTAGCCAAGAAACTCTGAATCTGCTCCACACTGTATACTTGTGACAGATATACTGCATCAACACAAAGACACTGACACAAAGCACAAATCCATTAATGTTTGAAGAAAATAAATGTTAAAGAATTTTTGTTTATCCCTGCTAGTGAAATTTGCTCTGAAATCCTTCCAAGTTTGCACTCAATAGGATATTTATTTAAAAGGGATGGGAAGAAAAACAATAGAGCTAAGTGAAAATCCATCAAAAGGCATCATTCCTCTGCCAGGTGCAAGAGAAAGGAAGATAAGACAGATAATAACACTGCTGGAACAGAATGCTGTTCAGGTTGATGGATGGGAAGAGCTGACAGCTCACAGAGACTCTGAGGGCAAGCTGTTGGGTATGGTGTCAGGCACAATAAATCTATACATCCTTGTTTCACCCAAACACAACTCTATCACAAATGATACAGTCCATCACTGTGCCTTGTGCTGATTTTTTCAACTTTGAGTGTAAAGTAATAGCACATTAAAAAAGGCATGTAGGAAGCACTGCAGCAGCTCAGGTACTATATCTGAGAAACTTGGATACCTGTTTGTCCCACTGTGAATTCTACACCACTAAGAACCCACCTATCAACAGCAACAGTATTTAGCAAGCTGCTAGGATATAGCACTTGTCACTCTGTTCAGAAACATATTAAGTTCACTGGTAAGGATATTAATATGTTAAGGAACATGGGGAAATGGAGCAGTTGTAACTACTCATGCATAGGAACTACTGAGGAATCTGGAGAAAGGGAAAATAATTTGTGGTGTTGCAGAGTGAATATACAAAAAATCTAGCACTGAAAGTGTTACATTTCATTTATTGTTTGTTGGGGTTTTTTTAAATTATCATGAGGAAAGCAACACTTTCAGGCAACTGAAATGGATCAGGGTTAAATGTGAATCAAATGAGCAAGTTTTTAGATACACAAATGCTTTAGCAAATCTTAGAATTTGCCTCTAAATTAGAATGACTGTGACAACATTGAGTGTTACATTTGTCAAAGAACACTTGACACCTGTGTGTCATAAAACACTGAATAAAGGTAGAAAATAATTATGAGAAGTACACCACACAGAGAGGATCTGAGGAACAGAGAGGCACAGTGATTTCTCAAAGGTAATTCAACAGGCAAGAAAGAAAACCAAGTGCCATTATCCCTTTGCCAGCATTATATTCACTGAACAACCCTGGGACTGTGTGGCTTCCCTCTCTTAACCATTTTTTATAATTTCAGGATTGCTAGTGAAGTCGTATTTGCGGCATCACCTCAATGAATGTTGCATGACCTCTCCTTAGAGGACAATAGCACATCTACAGAACTCAAACACACAGCAGACCTTAAGTTCTCAGAAGAGTAATTGCACTTCCATGGCCAAATTTTCCTCAGGCAGTTTGATCTCAAACAGTGTGGACCAAGCCATTTTGGACAGATCACTGTGAATGCCTCTGTACCCAGACTCTACTTCCAAAGAATATTTGAAAGAGGTGATTGAACTTGGCTGGTCAATTCGTGACTAGCAGACAAATGGGAAGGTAGGGAATGATGCTGCTAAATTTCATTGGCTGTTATTTCCTTGGCTTGTTCTTCCTATTACCTTGTGAGTGCATCTACTGACCCCTCAGAGTACCACAAACAACATAAACTAGGCAAGTGAGAAAATACAGGTAGCTTCTCCTGTTCTCTCATTCTTTCTTCACAGTTACAAGCAAAGTGGTCTTCTTTTTGGAAGGAATTTCTTAATAATTATGTTACTGCAAACTCTAGATTATATGCTGGTTTTACATACCTCTATACCCCTCTTACTGCGTAACTTCAGATTGGTCTAAGACTTGGGGTTCAGTACTGAAAATGCAGTAGTATTTTCTTTAAGAGGAATGAGGGAATTTGAAATGTAAGTTTGCTGGGCCTTTCTGTAGTTGTCAGACTTGAAAAACATACTCTTTAAGTAAAATCTGAATGTCTGTATTTTTATACTGCCATCATTTAAAAATAGATTTCTTTTAACCCTTGAGTTTCCTTCATCATGTAAAACTCCACAAGCTTTTCTGTTCATCATCAGTGATGATATTAAAATTTCTAGAAAATGCTCATGATCACTCTCTGCTCCACAGTGCAAAACAAAACTGTAGATAGTTTAAAATGTGCCAGGCATGGCTCTTACAGCCAGCGCTGAATC
Organism: Acanthisitta chloris; assembly: GCF_000695815.1. NCBI lineage: Eukaryota > Metazoa > Chordata > Aves > Passeriformes > Acanthisittidae > Acanthisitta > Acanthisitta chloris. The sequence continues at coordinate 43,518 of NW_008689819.1, read as the reverse complement.
AGGATAAGGAAGAGCCAGAAGCAGCTTTATCCCTTCTAGTGCTCCATGATCATAAGATACTGTAAGCTGTCTTCAGGCAATTGTGAGCATGCCCAGATGTTCAGGACCTGAGAAGCAGCCCCTACAATCATAAAAAGGGATGGTCACAGTGATGCCATTGTCAAATTTCTGTATGGACTTTAGATGTGTTTATTGTCTGCTTTCAAAGACTGCATCTTCCACAGATTGACACAGCAAGGTACAACCTTCAACAGTCTATAATTAGGAATACAACTTCCACAAGCTTTAGGTCGCTTTGAAACTTCACACCCAAGTTACCAGGAAACCCAGGAGCTCTGGATTTCAGGCAAGGCAGATGCTCTTCGGAAGGTTTATTTGCTCCCCTAGTCTTCAGTGGCACCTAGTGGAAAAGAAGTAACTTGAAATGAAGAAGAGTCTGGAGGGAAAAATGCAACTACACAATCTTTTTCCAGCTCCATTAAACCTTCCTCTGTCTCCTCTGAAGGAGTAAGGAAGTGGAGTGCCTATATGAAAATAGAACAAGCTGCTGCTGGTGGAGCAGAGCTAGCATACACTGGCAACAGGAGCCTGTTTTCCTGAGATAGGCTTACTATTCAAAACAAGTTCAAAAGTTAGCACATGGAGATAGAAAAAGATCTAACTGCAGCATGATGAAAAAGCCAGCAATGCTGATAGAACAGACAGGGTGCAAAAGTGATGGGGAAAATTGGATCTGACCTGGGAGACACCTGGAATCATTTAACATTTCTTACTGGAAGGCGTTGTAGCTTTTTTACCAGTGCAGACATTGAGTCATCTCTATCCATTTAAAAGTCATAGTGGGCAGTTTAATAAGGCCTTTTTTTTTTCCCTTTTCTGACCATGCCCCTCTAACTTAGTAATACAGATAAGATTATATTCTGTTCTGGAAAAAGATGTCTTGCTTCCTGGCATCTTTGTGCCACATTTCTGTATGACTGCAGAGTCTGTTTACAAACACTCCTCACTTCAGCTACCTTTGAGGCATGGGACTTTAAATTTTCCTGTCCCTCCCCTACCCCCACTCCCAGATGATGGAGTTCCTGATGTCCTCATGAACTTGGGACTGCCCATTTATGGGGAGGGGGGGTTCAGGTCCTCTATAACTCAAGTAGTACCACAAGGGACCCTACAAGGAAGTTGGAGAGAGACTTTACAAGAGCATATAATGACCAGACAAGGGGAAATGGCTTCAGATTGAAAGAGAGTTAGGTTTAGCCTAGATATTAGGAAAAAATTCTTTACTTGAGGGTGGTGAGGCACTGGCACATGTTGCCCAGAGAAGCTGTGGATGCCCCATCCCTGGAACTGTTCAAGACCTGGTTGGACAGAGCTCTGAGCAATTTGGTCTAGTGGAAGGTGTCCCTGCCCATGTCAGGGGGCTTAGAATGAGAGGTTATTTAAGGTCCCTTCCAACCCAAGTCATTCTATGATACTATGATTCTAATTACCTGACTGGAAGAAAAGTCCAAAGCCTTTTTCAGAGCAGTATTTCTTAGGTTTGTATCTTCCTCATCTTGTTCACCATAGTGAGAAATACAACCTGTAAAGCATATCTAAAAGTTGCCTCTACTGTCAGTGCCATGCCACTCTGCTAGGTGCTGTGCCACCTTTTCCATTTTTCCTCCAAAGAAATGCTCACTTGGCTTCACTGGTAGCAAAGTGCATTAGACACTCAGCTTCCACCAAACTACTAAATATCAGTGTAGTTCTGCTGCTTCTTTTGCTTGTGGGCAAATCACTCTGCAGCTTCACTGGAATGTTTGAGGAGTGCTCACATGTGTTAATACATAGCTCTTTAATGAGTGTTCATCTCCCTCCATAGCCAGAATATCTCTTTCTGTGAATAATACCTTCTCTGCCTTTCTGCAAACCACTTGCTATTGTATTTCTATATTTCACCCTCTACATTTTGTACTTAAGAATTCAGCTTTCCTTGATGCTGTTGCCTCTGAACAGCTGAAAAATGCCAAGCTAAACAGTTCAGGAGTGGTTTCTCTCTCCCTTTCTACTGGAGCCACAAAATCAGACACTGGATTTGTTCTTTTGAAAGAGCAACATACTGCTCACTTCTGTGCTTGCATATCTTTGGGAGAGTTTTCAAGCAAAGAGCTCATTGAATGCTAAATACTGGACAGACTTAAAAAAGTTCCATTTCTGTCTGTCCTGTGGCTTTAATCTTTTCCTATGTATTTTTTTTGATTCATCTCCAAATACTCAGTGTGATGACTGTAGCATGTGGTAACTTTCCTGGGTAGGTGGTTTGTTTGTTTGTTCTATGTATCTTGTCCTTTTATCCAATTCTGTATGTATTCACCCCATGGTACTGAAGACAAAGGACAAAAAATCCAGACACAATTTATCAATAGCTGCAGCTCCATCCTATGGAGCTACTGCATTCCTAGCAGTACACGTTTGGCCTGACTGAGTACAGCTTGCCCTCATAATGCCAAACACAACACTGCTAGAGTCTGCTTTTAGCATTAATCCTATGGCATCACTTAAATGAACTGGTTCAGTGGTAACCCACAGCCTAATAAAGGAGGGATTAAGAGTGCCTTGATTTGTAGAAAATTCCTAAACCTGATGGAAACAGTGAATATTACCCACTGTTTATTACATGAGTTAAAACATCAGCTTATTAGAGTAGGAAAACATTAGTAAATGTTAGTGTGTAATAGTAGGTTCCTGTCCTGATACTGAAGGACCTAAATGTAAGCCTTCACATACATGTATGAGTAAAAATTCAGAAGTAGATGTCAGACATTCTGCTTTGAGAATTCAATCTATACACAGCATCAGCAATAACAAGGAAGGCAAAAATATACTTAATAGGACAGAATATAGTCAATAAGAATTAGTGAATAAGCTATAGTGCTGCTTTCTTGTCGTGATCAGGAAGGTGGGACAGGATACTGCTGTTCTATGTTTATACATTCTAACTTTCAGATACCAGAAATAAGATTTAAATGTCCAGACTTGCTTTGATGAAAGTAAGCAAATACAGAGAACCAAACTGGGGATCTACCCAAGTTAGAACAACTCCCATTAACTGTATTTTGTACTGCAATGGACTGCGACTGACACCTCTACTGCACTCCAGTTCATGTACTTTGTTCTCTGTATTGGCTTTTAAAAAAAAATCTTCATTTCCTGAGCCCTCAGTTTTCCTAAGAAATGGTCCCTCTTATGCACTGCTTTGAAATGCATCAAATTTTCTTGTGCATATCAAATAGAGTTCTGTATTTTTCTACTGAGTTATTTCATTCTGCCAGAACACTCACCATTTTCCCTAACACTAATATACTCTGCATTTATCTTATCTCTTCCTTCCTGTTTCCTTCTATTAAGTGCTAACAATATAATGAAAGCTGCAAACAGATAGGTCTCATATCTGTTGATCTGATTACCTTTAATTTTAAAATAAGGTACTGTAATTTCTTTCCCCCTCTCGAGCTGTGGATTATCATCTAAAAACTATATTGCTTGTTGACATAACTTTAGAAAACATTTTTATACCCTGATAATATTTTTGGGGGAATATAGAGCATATAAAACACTTAGTGGGGTGAAAGGACATTGCTGTTTACAGTGCCATTTAGTATGTTTCTGGGATAGCAGAAGCATTTCATTTTTAATTTTATTTTTTTAATAACCAAGAACTTTTTCATTCTTTTGCACTCTTGGAGAATCACCAAAGTCGTGCTTGAACCAACTAGTCTAAATTTACTTCCAGAGTAAGTACATTCAGAATTTCTTTAATTTAAATCTGACAGATTTTTATTCTACTCATTCCTACTAAGCAGCTCTGGTCTGCAGAGTTCAGTTCTGTACACAAGAAGTCCAGGAGCTTTTCTTTTGTGAAAAGTGAGACATTCCCAGGGTAAACTCTCCCACAGAGGGGATGATCCTAGTGCTGCCTACAGAAGAGGGAAAAGACACTGTCTCCAGCCTTTGTACAATGCAAGTTGTAGAAAGCAGCACTTTTAAATCCATGTAGGGACTATTCAGCCTTGCTAGCTCCATCTCCTTATTAATATAAATGTTCCTGCTTTAATATGCATCTCTTGGAGAACTTTCATTATATGAGTAGCTCTATGAGCCAGCACAGCAATAACACAGGTGAGAGTGAAAAAAGTTCGTAATGACATAGGGGGAAAGGTAGAAATCTTGCTTGGTGTCTGCCTATGCTCAGGTTAGACTTCGTTACTACTATGAAACCTTCCTTTCTTAAGTTTTTTTAAAAAATCCAGAGAGGATAAAATTAGTTAGGAAAACAGCTATTTGGCAGATGAAGGTCCCACCTATCAAAATAATGTGGATCAGTCCAGGACTTACAAGACTGATTTCCCCCAAATAGCTGCAGAATAGTCAACTGCTATTTTTAGACTTTGTGAATAGCCAAGGGAAAAATATAAATATACAGCTGGAGCATTGCATATGTATCATTAACTTGAAAGGCTTGTTTTCAAAGAACATTTGCAGATGCATTTTACAGATTCTCTTTCCATCATCTGTAATATCATCCTTGTTCTTTTCTCTCTGCTGAAGAACTGGATACTCTCCAGGAGCCTGATCCTAGCAAGGACTGGTACTCCTATAGCAATATGTATAGTTCTTACTGGTGGTTGATTCTGTCTGGACCCACTGGCATCATGAGATGCTAAGTATATCCCAGAGACTCTCAGCATTCCACAGAATGAGTTCTGAGCTGGAGGATAATAAGTGTCAATGCTGACTGCTAATGTCTTTCCTCATTAACAACACAGGGAGTAAAATGAGAGGTATAGCACCACACTGAAGCAAAAATAGCATGTGTTTGTATTCCTGAGTATCTGAAGATGAGACTTTGACATTTAAGCAGTCAAAAAAGACAAAATATCCTTAAAATAGTGTCCAGTAAAGGCACAGTATTTCCGTGTTAGAGCTAACCTTGATACTCAGAATAGGCATAGAAAGTGAGAAACAGAGTTGTGTTACCTTTTTCCACAGGAATCATGGCAGACAGATTTTCTCTGCCAGCATTACAGTAGATGGGAACATGCTGGGAGCACTGGCACTGGTGATTTCTT
>NW_008689819.1:2741-38372 GCF_000695815.1 Acanthisitta chloris | reverse complement strand
TCTTTCTCCCACATCTTGTCTACACTAGTTAAATGAGCCACATTTTTGATCGTGGCAGGTGACATATGTTAATTACATTTCAATGCTGTCTGTTCTGGGCAGATCCAGACAGTGGCTGGGTCCAACCAAGAGCCCAGACCACCAGGGAAGCTCTTGAGGATGAGGCAAGTCCAAGGCTAACCCAGGAAGTCAATTTGCAAGCTGGGGCTTGGGTCAAGGGTGTCTATGGTCAGGAACAGGCATGGACGTAGGACAAGAGGGCATAGACTCAAGTTCTGCCAGGGGAGGTTTAGGTTGGATATTAGGAAGAGATTTTTTTATGGAGAGAGTGATCAGGCATTGGAATGTGCTGCCCAGGGAGGTGGTGGATTCACCATCCCTGGAGGTTTTCAAGATGATAAAGGATGTGGCACTTAGTGCCATGGTCTAGTAATGATGGTAGGGTTGGACTCAATGATCTTGGAGGTCTCTTCCAACCCGGTTGATTCTATGATTCTATGATTCTGTGAGCTGAGAATCAGGACTGTCCCCAACATTGCTTGGGCAGGCACTAAAGGGCCAGGGTTGAGCTTGCATAGAGCCCTTGGGCCCATGAGCAGGGCATGGGGAGAGACCCCACATGAGACTGGTCAGGACCGTTAAGACTTATGATGTCCTCAGAGCCCAAACAGCCCAGAGGAAACAAGTGACTGATGAAGGAAAAACCTATTAACAAAATATTTTGTCACCCTTGAAGAAATTCTGTAATAGCATCCAGCTGTAATGTTGTCATCTAACCATGACAAAGGTGCTAATTGCCAGTTGATTATGAAATGGTAACACAAATGTATTGTAGCACACAGCCTCTAACTGTGCTGAGCAATGTAAAGTCGATACTCGCATCAATGGGTGCAGCCATGCACACGGCAAAGCAAACAAGCATTGGACAGTTATTGACCATTCACATGTTTAATATCATGGGAAATATCAGGCTGGAGAGGAAGGCTGGTTGTAGGGCTATGTGCATACGTCTGTACTTCACCTGTACCTCGTCTGAACCCAAATTCGCAGACGGCTTTGGCCAGCAATTTAGGACATAATTTATCAAAGCACTTAATCATCTAAGCAAGCATGAATAAAATTTGCAGTGAGGTTTAATCAGCTCCTTAAAAGCTAGGGATATATTTGTGTGGTTTCATGTATTGAGACAGGCTTAAGAACCCACATAGATCTTCTCCAGAGTTGGGGTCACAGAGGCTGTAAAGCAGAGATGATGATGATGTTTATCCTCTTCCTGACACATTCCTCCTTCCTGACACATGCCTGCCACAGTCTCTCTGCCTGCTGTACATTATCAGGGCATAGACCATCACTCACTCTATGTATGTGTATGCATATATATATATACACTTTTAAATATATCTAGAAAGGGGGTGAGGCTAGTGTTATAATTTGGCTGCTACAGCAATAGAAACTGTAATATCATTACTGTTGATTTAGTACTTATTTATGTATGTGTGTGTATAAAAGTAATAATAAAAAAATACACATACTGCCACTTAAACTTACAGTGCCTTATATCTTAGTTATATATTTATATGTCAGAAAAGAAGGCAAAGCCTTGCATAAAGTGATGAGAGAAAGGATTTAGAGCAAGACACAGAGGGCAGATTCCTCCTGCTGCAATACAAATTAGGAAAGCTTTGTTCTCTTGCAAACTGGAAAATAGCCAGCTTAGAAGTGTTTCATATTTTTTTGCCTGAGCAGAAGAAAGGATTGAGTTTCTCTGCAAACCTTTCAGGATCTGAGACTACCACAGAACCGCAGGCATGTTTAACCTGGTGTGTAAAACACCTCTGGCAGCTGACTAGCTGTTCTCCAACATCTCATACTCTAACAAGGATGCAGCAAAACTTGTAGCCTCAGCAGGGGACATATTTGAGCTTTGTAGATGTGGGCATTGCATCATAACAACACTTTGTTATAGAGAGCTTCAAACAGAGTCTCCCACAGAGGGAAGAGTCATATTAGGCAAATATTTTTGCAACTTGTAGCAACTGTATGTAATTCCTGTCACTTTATCAGAATTCTTCAGCCAATATTTTTCATACTAAATTTTAAGTGCAAACATTTCTTACTTAAAAACACCCCTCTGCAGTTGAACATAGGAACTACAGGACTCTCACCAAAGTGTGTACCACAGGTAATGGGATGAGGCTGGACAAGTCTCACTTCCTTGCCCTAGAAAAGTCAGAGTCTAAGGTGCATCCCAGTACCTAGGAATACTCTTCTATGTAAGTTCAATGAGGGACATTAGAAATCTACACATAACCAAACCAAAATTCTTTTAAAAAAATGAAAATACAGTTATCTTAGGGGTCAGTAAACTTGTCTGCAGAACTGTAAAATCCAAACCACAGCATACTGCTGCATTAACCACTGAAAGTGCCCGAGAGCCTGCAAGGATGCTGTTTTACATCTGTATTTTGATTTACCCTGCACTGTACTCAATGGAAAATAGAGGCCCTTTTATGAAAAGCTGAGCACAGCTCTTGCCAGTTGATGGGGAATGCACATAGGGGGATTTATGCAGCAGAGCTCCTGCCTGTGAACCACGAAAACCCAAGGGGATTAGTGCTTCAGACTGAGAAATGTGCACAGCAGTAGGTCTCAGCCCTGGATGGGAGAGTCCAGCAATTACTCACTCTTGCTCTGTTTTCTGGACACTACATATGAGCAAGCAAAGCAGCAAAAAAAACCAAAACAAATTAAACAAAATAAATGGATTGATTCTAATTCTACAGATGTAGAGCTATGCTTAATAAGAAAGTAGACAGGGAGTAAAAATAAATGTATTACACTATAATACTTCTTTATCACAAATCTAAATGCCAACTAAATAGTATTGTTGTTCTGAATTAAAACAAAGTATATTTATCTAAAGCACACCAAGGCAGACAGACACATATGTTGTGGTTGAGAGGCACATTTCCAGCCTCGAATTTAAATGGAATCTGAACCATTTAATCTGTTCTTTATACCGACATCAGCCTGGTTTTCTAGAGGTATTTCCAGCAGCATTAATTTTCAGATACAGACATATCTATGATTTATTTATATGGGACTGAATTGGAAAATATTTAGTTCAAAACTAAAAAACAAGCCCTGGCATCCATGGAAATTTTATTTCCAGAATAGTTACAAGGTTTTAAGAGTCAGTTCATTTAAATGGCTTCTTTGTATTAGAAAAAATTTGGCTTTGCATAATATTAAGAGTATTATCTGGGTGGAAGCAAAACTACTCTCCATGCAAAAGAGCTATCAAACCACCATTTCCACTTTCTAAGAAGTCATTTAAGTATTTATACTGCACACTGTAGCATGAGCAGGTGTTTGTGGCCTTGGTTGTGACTTGGTTGATATGTTTCATGGAGATACACTCGGGGACGTGCCCATGCAGGGACAGGGAGTCAGCCAGTCCTCTCCTTGTGCAGTGCAGGGGTGGATAATGTCCAAATGCACACTGAGGTATAGGGAATACAAGAAGATGCTCCACTGAGAATCCACCCCAGAGAAACACAGAGACAGCCTCACCTTCACTGACCAACTGGCCAGCAGAACTTGTGGGCTGCAGAATAAGGCACAGTTGCTTTGCTACAGGAATATTTCCCTGCTGCCTGAAAAGCTGCTCCACAACAGACCATACCTTGCTCCCTGCTTACTGCTGGGACCAGCACAGCACTCAACCACCCATTTATCACACATATTCATGCTTTTTACCTAAACCATCCAATCCATTCTACCCAGTCTTGGTAAGAAATACAGTGAAGAATTTAGCCATGTTCCTGTGAAGACTGAGTTTTCTCATTAGCTCTTGAAAATACATGTGTTCTTTTTCACACCTGGCAATGCAGTAATATTTTTTGGATTTGTGATAAAACCAATTCTCTTTACTCCTTTTTTTTTTCTAATACTTCCATTCAAACCTGTAAGATGCTGCTCTAAATTAGTGATTTAGGTGGAGATATTAGAATAGTAGAAAATAATAACTCAAAATCTCATTAAAATGCTCAGCTCCATGCAGATCTGATAGGCATGAGAGTATAAAACAAAAGGAGAAGAAAATGCTGTTAAAATGGAAGAAATCACAGTCATGCCACTTTCTGTTTTTCCAACACCTTGCAAAGGTCATACCCTGTCTAACTCAGAATCCATCTAATTATAATAACTACCACAGCCAAAAAGCAAATTTTCAAACCCTTGTTTGTGTCTCCTTCACCCCCCTAAGGTAATCCCTTTTTAAACATTCTCTGTGTTTACCAGCTCATTCTGATCAGAGAGGATGATGCTAAGAGGTTGTGAAGGCTGTTGCTCCTGCTGTTAAGAAAAGCAGCTCTGCTTTTACCACTCCTAAATCTGTGGCCAGTTCAGGCACTGGCCTTGGTAAATAGTCCCTCTGTTTCTTAAAGAGCAAAATGAAACTGCTGAACTCAGTCTTGGTAGAAGGGAAATGTACAAAATGTGTAGTTGTCTGGCTTGAAGGGTTTGGTCACAAGCCCTGTGAGCAAAGTAACAAGGCAATGAGATGCAAAACTCATCCCTGTCCATCCTCTGGTGATGCAGATGTGCCTGGTACCCACAGATCAGTCCCACAGGGACACAGAGCAAGAGGGATCTCACCTTTGGAGGGACCAGCTGAGGGCTGGAGATAGATCACTCGATGTCAGCTTACCTGACAAGAACCATTTCTGTCCCCTAATATTTTATTCCAAAAATTCCGAGATACAACTGATCTCTGGAAATAGTGATAATGACCAGAATAGGTTTAATTATCTGTGGCTGAAAATCTGTGTGACAAGTTCACCAAACTGACTGAAATATTTTTGGGCTGTGGGTTTGTTTGGGGTTTTTTCCTATTTGGTGTAAATACAACAATTTCAGAGGCCAAGCCAATTTTCCTAGATAGCTTTGTGCAGAGGGCACAAAGGTTCTTGTCATAGTTGTCCACACTAGATGTATGTTCCTAAACCTGTAGCACAACTAGGTTATAACAGTAATCTACATTTATTTCATATTTCACATAAAATGCCTCATAATTAAATCATTTCTGGAAGCTAATGTAGTTTTAGTGGGAGAGAATAAAAATTTCTTATTAATTTTATTAGGAGCTGATAAAATATTTACCAAAATGCAGTTCTGACAAAGCTAAATAGAAATGCTATTAAAAACACTCAGATAGATGCATATGAAATATTTAAATATATGGAATAAAACATTTCAAAGCTGCATTTAAAAATTACTTTGATCAAAAAAATGAAATTTCAAATCAAAGTAAAGATTCCTGAATTTACCTAATTAATGTATTTCTCATTACCTCAACACATTTGTAAGAATTTTTCTCTCATAGCTCTGGAATATTGGTTTTCTATGATGTTACCACCATCATATTTTCTGTGGAAAATTGACAGTGTTTTTGCTTGAGAGTATTTTTGTAACCGGTTCTAACTGCATTCGCTCAGATGAAAGTTAAATTCAGATCACATAAAGGCTCTCATGAAGCTCTACTACTTTATTTACCAACACAGACAGATCTAACCACGGAATGAAAACACTTTTTTCATGTTTCCTGCCTCTCAAATATCTTTATGAGCACTAATAGCTCCATTTCAAAGGCAGTTTTCCTGGGAGGAAAGTGAACGCAAACACCACTATCTTTCCCATCCTCAATCTTGTCCATATTCTCCCAGCAACATCAGAGCAATGTGATCAGTACTGAAGCTGCTGCATGAGCAAACAGGAGGACATAGTCAGTTTTGGGGTGGAAGCTATTTACAAGTCAGTTTGTCTTGTATTCTGTTTTAAGAACATTTAACTTTCTATAATCCCCCATGACTGATACTCCTCCTCCTCCTCCCATGTAGAGAAATTAGCCTTCTGAGGGAATAATGTGTGTACAGGGGCAGGAGAGTAGTGAAGTGCTGCTCTCTATTCACCTTCCAGAGCAATAGCTCTTCATGTAAACTTAAATTCTCCCAGTTCCTGTTCAGTGCATTGTGCAATTAAATAGTCTCTCTTTCTCTAAACATGGAGGTTGGTTTCATGAAGGAAGCTTCAGCATTAAGGAAATGCATCACATCACATAAAAATTAGTCACTGAGGTTAGAGTAGGCTGAGTTTCCAGACTTTCTTGATTGTTGGTCAAACAGCCTCGTTTTGCAGCAATCTTAAAGTTCCTACTATGGACTGCTCTTGAGGTCTTTCTGATGAGTGAAGAGCAGACAGGAAATTCCCTGGTGTCACTTTGGGCAAAATTGATTACTTTGCCTTCAGGCACTGTGGGTAGGAAGGTATCTTTAATCATGTGGTGTTTCATCTACAGTCTTTGAAGAACAGTGTTAACTGGCCAGATTTTATTTCATAAAGGGCATGGAGATGCAGAGATAGTCAAACATGCCACCTACACCATGCACACCCTTTTCTAAATCCGTTAACCCCAGGGAAGTGGGGAGAAAAGGTTACTATTTTTGGAAAACAGTGCAAAAAATAGCCCAGCTAGTTCAGAGAACAAGAAGGGAAAATATACTTGGTTTGCCCATTTGAAATACACCCTAACAACCCTCTCATAGGGACGTCCTTTGAAGATGACACTTGAAATTCAGCAGACCTGCTTCCCTTTTTCTTCCCTTGCTCTCTTATGCTTATGGCAGTGATACGCATCTTACAGCTCCCAGGAAATTTCTTCCACTTTTGGTTAGAGCCTTTGAAAAATCTCTCTGTGTACAGATACAATCAAAACTTGTTAAGAGCTCAGAGAGCCTGTCTGCAGAGAAGTGTTCCTACCTGGATCTGCAGGAACAGAACTGTACTTTGTCTTCAGCACCATTTCTTTCACAAGGGAGAAGTGAGCTCTGTGGCAGAGCCTTGGAGAGACTCTGCAGCACCCAGGGCTGTTTTGAACTGTGGTCCTGCACTCATTTTTTCTCTGCCAAGAGTGCAGAAAAATCCTGGAAGCTGAGCCCTGTGCCCAGGCTCGAGCCTTCCTGAGTGCAGGACAAGTAGATGTCTGGTTTTGTGTGTGACTTTATTTTATAACTAAACAAGCAAGGTATTTGGGTAATCCAAGTATGGTCCTATAGAAAAGGAGCTTCACAGATGAATAGGGTGAACATACTGGTTACGTGACATTTCTCAACTGTGACTATTATAAAACGAGAGCTGATAAGAGAGTCATAAGTAAAGAAAAAAAAATGGAATAAAAAGAAGATAGAAAACAATAGACTTAATGGAATAGAAATGCTGTGAAGATAAGAAGACAGAATGAAATTGAAAGATTAAAAGAAAGAAGATAACAATGAAGGAAGGTTCTAGAATTATGTTTCTCAAACTTTCTCAAAGCATGGTTGTGTTTGGTCTCATCTGTCTCTGTATGACCTCCAGTGGGTCTAGACACTTGGTACAATATTTTTTGTGTAGTAACAATGGCAAAGATCTTCATTAACCAGTTTATTAGTCATACAGGTACATAACTGTACAAAACCAGCAGCAGCGACAGTAAAAAGAATACAAATAAGTACATAAATTATCAGGCATGGATGACTCAAGCTGCTTGCCTGGAAAATGAAGAATGAAGCTCATTCAGACCCAGACTATTAAATCCAGGAGCATAAAGTGAATTAATTACCACAAGGGCTGCCTAACAATAATTTTGTCTCTAAAGTACAAGGTCACTGCCTTCAGAGTGACCTGCTCTGGTAGAGTAAACCCCAATTCTCATTTCACTCATATTCATACAGGCAGATGATTTCTGATGCAGAGCATTTGACTTTAAAATAAGCATGATGGAATCCTCACTTCAACATGTCTGGAAATCTCCTGGAAGCCTTCTATAAAAAGTGACCTCTTTGTACCACAGTGGCCTTCTTTCTTTTTCTTAGAGACACAAAATTTCTGAGCCAAGAAACATTATCATTTACATACTCATGTGCTGCTACCTTTAGTCTGTGAACTGTGACTGTGTTTTGCTCAGTAATAAAAACACAGGAGCCAGCACCTTGGAGTGAGGATCAATAAGTAGATATCACTCTTTACTTCATAGTAGGGCAGCCTCAAGAAATAGGAAGGAAGACTTACATTTGTGGCCCTGGTCAAAACTACATATGCAAATTCTTGAACAAGGTCTTGGCCCCACATGCCTAAAAGTATTTGCCAAACTTTACATATACTTCGCTGCTCAGACAAGCCATGCCCTTCATGTTGTTAAGCATAGCTACTCAGATGAGCTGAGCTCTTCATGTGTGAAGCATTTTTGCTCTCCAACCTTGATCCTAATATCAATGTCCCTCCCAAGGAATTTGTATGTCTATCAGCATAACATTATGACAGAGTTTTGCTTTACTTTCACATCAGAAAAAAAACCAGCAAATACTTTGTACTGAATTTGTTCAACATTTCTCAGCTGTTGATGAGAGATACGTAATGGAAAAGTCTGTATAACGTCAGCACGGTGAATATTAAGCAAAAATGAAATGGCAACTTATTAAATTGCCACCACTTGTTTTATAACCAACACCAGTTGCAAAAATTGACTATTGGTTTTGGCATGTTTTTACTCTCCTCATAACTTTAATTTTGGTGAGTAGAAGGACTACATTATATATTAAGAACAGGCTGAAACACTGCTGGAGCTGGCTGTGGATGATCAGATGGGAATATCTACGGGGTGTCCTGTGGGAGTCCTCCATACCTATTACTCAGAGGTGCCATGAAGCTGTGAGTGAAACACAGACCTTTTACCTTTAGAAATATTAAAATAGGTCCTGAACCATGACTGATACCTGCTGCTGTCTGTGCACCAACTGCAGTGGATGATGATGACTTAGGAAAAAGGAAAAGAAGAAGAAAAGAAGAAGAAAGAAACTTTTGCTTTATACATGACATGGCATCAATATTTTAGAAGTACAGAATAGATTGTTCAGATGCATTGCTCCTGGGCTGAGTCAGGCTTCTGGCTCACTCTTTATAATTAAATCCTTTATTCCAAATGTACAGCAAACCAACTCAGTCGTACTGAGGAGGGAAAGCTAGGTGTCTGTAGCTTGCTCTCATTGTTGCAGCATTTAACCCTAGGTGTATATCTTGCACTAATATTTAAAAGTCTATGTTTCTTTTGCCACTGTGATCTCCCAGCTCAAACAAACTGTAGCTGGGAGTATGTGACCCTACAGCATGACTTCCTCACATCACTTACCAGAAACTCACCCATTCAGTGCAGAAATTCAAACTAACCAGCTAAGAAGGGTGCAGTCTCCAATACAAAGGATCACAGGAGAGTGAGGACAGAAAGGGCTCTAAACCAGCCAAGGATGGTGGAGGAATTCTTCAAGATGGAGTTTAGGAATAAAGAAAAGGTAGGTACATGCTGCCCTTACAGCTACAGAGCAAGTAATTTCCTCTCAACATCCCTTCTACCTTCTCTCCATGCAGTCCAAGTTTCTTGATCCTTCACACCTGAGGTAAGTTTGCTTGCTGCTGCACACCCCACAGGTCATTGGCAGAAGATTAACAGTCTCTGATGAGAGTGCAGGAACTAATTGAAATGTTATCACCAAGCATCTCAGCCCATTCCTCCCTGGATTTAAATCAGTGTGTTGCAGCCTAGTTACCAAAATACAGATTATCATAAGGCTGCTCCCTTTGTGTATATGCATCACTGATTCACATTATAGACATACAAAGCAACCACCATTGCCACTGCTGTAGGAACTGCACTTGCTAAAGTTTTCTGAACAAGGTAAAACCAGAAATCTTTCTGTCCCCTCCATCCATAAAATGGGGAGAAAATCATTATAGTGCACAAGGGGCAGTTAAAGGCAGGTAATTTTTGCAAGAGCCCATATTAGTCTAATATTGCCATTTTATCCAGAAGAAAAATGTCTTTATGAAAGCTGTCAACTAGAAAGCTGTCACATGAGCCACAGCAGGCAACTGACTGCCCAATAGTGGTATTTGTCCATGCATGCATAGATCCTTCTTTCTGTAACAGAAAAGGTCACACATTGGGTTTGTTTCTGTGAACTAGCTTTTACATAGTGCTGGTGAACAGGTCAAGTAAATATCTGTTGCAATAGTACCATTTATTGCCTAGAAGTTCTGGAAATAACAAAGCAGAAGTGGTTACTTTCTCAAAACAGGTGGCAGCTAAAGTATCTCATCTAAAGGCTAGAAAACTGAATCCCTCCCTGGTCAACCTGTATAGTTTGTATTTCTAAACCCTTGGGACAGACTGTACAATAAGAGATGTGGAAAGGACCCCCAGCAGCTCATGGTATCAGTCACCTCTGGCAGAGAGAACTTACCAATGGAGATAGTGATTTGATGTTTTGGCTCTGGATAGGAGAGAAAAAATGAGGTGTTTTAACTCTTTTCCATTATGAAACCTGCAAACAGGTACTAAAAGTTAAAATCTCAGTGCAGGGAATTACAGCTCTGTTTCTCTGAAAATCTAGCACAGCCTGTTCCTAAAACATATAACCCTACAATGCTTAAGAGGTGTTAGAAAGCATATGTGAAACAGGAGGAATTAGAAGATCACCACTGAAGTCAGATGAATGGCACAGATGGGATCACAGTAATTCTTGGCCGTAACACAAGATTTTATGTCCAGTCATATTGGCCCTTAAATGACAACTGCAATTTCTTTAGCATGTCAATATTATTTTTATAGATATTTTTTAGTCAACTTCTTTTAAAATTTTACAACCAGTCATTAAGTATAGGGCTTTAAATTTATAACAGCACAAAGCTGTAGCTGAATATTAATTAATCAATCAGTTATTATTTATTGCCTTATTTTTATTTCCATGTAAAGGCTCCAACCCTGAAAATGCCACTACAGATGGATTAAGGCAATCTGAGACCCTGGACATAGAATAAAGCTGGATGTGATCCCACCTGTCTCCTCTAACCTTTGCCTTCTCCCTTGTGTAAGGACCACACTTTTCCTACAATGCTCTTGAGGAGGGCTGACCACACTTCTGTTTGGATCACTTGGGTTTACACCTCTTAAGCAAATGGGACTTCATCAGTATTACATGTTTCAGGCTTGTAACCTAAACATACAGGATTAGATCTCCAGCACATTCTGAAGAGCTGCTGCCCAAATCCAATGCCTTTTAATGACAGCATAGATATTTTCTGTGGCCAGCTTGACGAATTGGCATCAATACTTAAGGCAGAACCAGCTGAGATCATAACCTGAGGTTTCTAGGTATTAAGTCATTGCCTTGAGTTTAGAATCAAAATAACATCATCAATAAAACCCAGGAGAAAATAAATATCACTATTTACATTTATTAATAATCATAAAAAATGAAACCTTAGACTGGACCTAAACTTTGGACATTTCATTTTTGATGGGTTTCCTTCAAAGGGGATATCTCTGTGAACTAAGCAACTAGTAGAATAGCCACAAGAAGGAGGAGGTATGTTATAAAAGTAAACCAAACTTTGTTTTTGATCAAGAACATACATGACAGATAATTCCAAACCCAAAATATTTAACTGCACAGACAAGGGTGATGTCAAACATTAACTGCTCAGTGATGGGTACAAATTTTGGAAATTAACTGTTGTCTACAGTATGGGTATAAGAAATTTAGATAAATGGTCCAGTCTCTTCCATGATTCATCTCTACAGCTTTTTTTATAGTTGTTCTTTCAGGCAGCCAGCTGGTATCTGTGCTCTTTACTGCAACCAGTGGGAATTTTGCTTCCCTAAGAAATTTAGAAACCAAACAGAAAGGAAGATTCTGAACAGATTCTGTGGTAATCTCCCATATGTTTCACAATGCCAAGAAACCAAATGATCACTTCCAAAGAAGTACTAAAACAGACTATTGTATTCATAGCTGCTGAGTTCCCCTCCTCTTGCCACCAACTCACAAACAAGAAAAATGCAAGCAGCACTTAGCTCACGACATGTTTTGGTTTGTGTGTCAGGGAATTATTTTTCAGAGAATCACAGAATATTCAGAGTTGGAAGGGACCCACTGGAATCATTGAGGCCAGTCCTTGGACTTTCCTTCCTGAACATTTCTCTGCTGATTCCACAGTGCAGGATTATATGATCAGGAGGAAGACAGTCATATAGACATCAACACAAACATCTTGAATGATATTAAAAAGACATGCTAAACAACCTAATGTGCATAAAAGGCAGAAATTTCAGGCTGTCTAACACACACTGCCCTCATAATTTATCACAAATATTCCCAGTCAAATATCAATTCAGTGTATTTAAGTGAATAAACACTCCCTACTGCAAAAGGAACCACAGTTCAGTCTGAATTCAGTCTTTTTTTTTTCGTTTGTGATTAGTCCTCAAACTGCATTTAACTTGGTTGAATGTAATTCATATTTCAATGCCAGACTGAAGAATTTCTGCAGAGGAGTATTTATGCCTGCTTTTCTCAGGAGTGCTTTGTTGTGACTCCTCAGCATTCACAGTATGAGATGTGATGACCTGTATAAAGATCAGAACTCCATTTTTTTTCCTTTTTGTGTCCTAAAGACTTGAGTCTAATTTTCAGTTCCAGGTTAATGTGTAATGCTTGTTCAATTTCACTTGAGTTCTCATTCTGTACAGCCAAGACCTTGTATGCTTAAAATTCACTCTTTATGAAGAAATATTTGTGCAGAGCAAAAATAAAAAACACTGATAAATGCATAGACAACCTTTATATACATCTGCACAAATCTGCATCTCCTGCTCAGGCTTTGGGCACAGACTCTGAGAAATCCAAGGATTTTATTCGTTAATTCTTCCCCTTAACCTGCAATAAGTTTAAAAAAAATCTCACTTTTCCTAAGGCACTGATTAACAGGACACACACCAGCAAAGTGGGACTGTAATTTGCTGCTTCTTTTACACCACCAGGAAATGTCAATTCATTTGTAGCCCCATAAAATTAAGGAATTCTGCACATAGTGAGCCCACTCTATATATAGTTTCTTCATTCATAATCCCCAGATGGCATATTTGAGATGACGAACATAGTAAAAACACTGAGCCACTGTGTTTATCTAAAACATGTATTTTTAATTATATAGTACATTCCATGTTTCTTCACAGCTTTCACATTCAGGAAAGAATAATTTGTTTACACTTGACTAGAACAAGTATTTCATTTGCCTGCCAATATGGGGTATGCATTTCAAGACAAAGCTGAGGAATATAGAAGCAAAGATCAAGAAATAGTGAAAAAAAATGTGCCGAAGCTTGTCAAGTATAATCATTGAGGCACATTTTAAAAACTGCATTTGTGTGATAAAATCTGTATTGCTCATGAATATCAGAAGGGCTATACATAAAGAGAAGGGCCTTTTTCTGTTAGATTTATAATGCTGCTCTGCCATGATGGGGAGCAAAAGAGCATGGCCACTTCTTTCCACACTGCTACATGACTCTGCACTTTGCATTGTTTGATTTTCTTTTACTGGAATGGTATCTAAGAGAGCAGAAGTGCTCAAAGTTTCAACAGCAAATTGGCCCTACAGATAATTCACAGCAGTAAGAACCAGAATTCCTGTGGAACTGACTACATCCCTGTTTTCTTTCATTTAGCTAGAGCTCAAAATGCCACAACACCTCTATACATAGAAAATGATAAGCCTTACTAAGCACCATTGAAACATGTTGAAATACTAAATGTGGATGGGCAGCATTTTATAAGCAGTGGGACAGATAAAGACATGAATATATGTAGTCTTATCTCCCATAACCCACACTTGTTATAGTCCTCCCATGTTCCCAAGCACAGCTTTCTTTTATAGCCTGTACTAATCCACTCCTGCCTGGGAACTCTGTGTTAAGGGTTTGGCAAGCCAAAGGATGCCCACAGGCTGCCCAGCTGGTTGCTGCCTCTCTGAATGGGTAAGGGGCAGAGTTTTTGCTTTTCTACCAGTAACATTATTACTGTTAGTATCTGTTCTCTCAGCCTCACAAAGGTTACTGTGAATTTAATATTTTTAAACTATCTGAATTATAACCAGAATCCAATAGTTTCAAAAACTACTGGGAGGAGTGGATGATATATGGGCAAACGGGCTAGGAAACCAACAAAATTTAAAGGAGATACATCCTTTGTGGACAGTCAGTTTTCAGATTTAAATACCAGCAATAAGACTAAACATGTACAATACTTCTCATCACAAAATGTTTTACAAATGAATTGGAGAGAAACTTTCATACTCTTCCAAAGTGCAGTCTTTGGAACAAAGCTATAATTCAATAAAGCACATCAACATCACTAAATAGTCTAAGGATGGGGAAAGAAAAGGGATTCTGCAGGCAGCACAGTTGCTAGCAAGACCCAGATTAAAATTCTGTACTAAACAGAGAAGTCTTTTTTTTTCTTTTTTCATGTAATGCAATACAGAGATACCACAAGGTTAGCTAACACTGGAGCTAGATAGATGCAGTCTCAGAGCCTCTCTTAGGACGTCCTTCCTTACGTAAGGGACTGTATCTTTTACAGACAGTTCAGATGAAGATGTTGGGAATATCCACATGACCAATCATAAATGCTTTCAGTATAGAAGTGTCTAAATTGGAAATGAATAATCTGTTCTGCTGAGGTGAGTCCTTGGGCATAAATTACTCCTTTGTCCCCTGCCTAACCTTCTCCATGACACTCAGGGCCTTTGCATACTCATTCACACATTTTTCTTCTTTGTCCAAGTTGTCTGCTCAAGTTTGCCATTCACCTTTAAGAAAGCCAGTTTCCCTATGTTTTATTTAAATAAACAGACATGGGATAGGGGGAGTATCCCAGGATGTGGGGGAATGCACAGATCTGAAAGAATGTGAGAGACTACGAAGACTACTTGATTACAGATTATGTGATGTGAAATAAGGGGTGAGGAAAAGAAGAGAAGTTCAGAGAAAAAAAAAAACTAAAATTAAACAGTGCCTGGTTTGAAAGCTAGAAGAAGTAGTATACTTTGAGGATGAAAGTGGAAAATTTATTCATGAGTTTATGTCTTTGAGAATTTTTATAAAGTTGCTCTTATGAAAGCACCATAGATCCACAGAGGAACAGGACCATGGATTGATGTGCTAGCCAAGAACAGCACTACCTGCACTGCTGGGTCACACACACTGGAGAATATTATTGACTGATTGATCCTGGAAAAGATATGGATTGATAATGGGCACTTCCCAGAGGTGCCTATCCAAGCACAGATGCAGTCTGTGGCTGCTTAACCTGTGAGACTTGATGGATTTGCAGCACAAGGTGAGACAACTTGCAAGACATCTCACTAAACTCTATGATTCTGTACTTTTTCAGTGTGTTGCTATGAAAGTCTCTGCTGCTGAAATTGAGACAAATACAGTTTCTTAGAGAAGTTCTGAGTTCAGACTGGCAAAGTTTTCCAAGCTGCACATGCTCAGGGAGCCTGGAGATGTCATCACTCTGGCTTTAAAATGCCAATCAGAGACTAGGGCGAAAACGAGCCATTCGAAACCACACAAAATTTCTTGGATTCAGTTCATGAGTTACACCCCCAACCACTTTACATTCTCAAAGACACTATTTTACTAAATGTGAATGATGCTTACTGCAAACAGAGACCCTGAGAAATCATTCTCAGCCTTCCAAAGCAATTTTCCAGCCTCTGATTTTTGGTACAAAGTAGTTACATGTTTCTTCTTCTCAGATATGCAGTAATTTGAATGGAGTGTGGCTGCTGCAGGGAATTAATCAGAGGAGGTGGCTGAACTTCACTTCAAAGTCATTAGTCAAGACTGATAGAATCAGTTGCAGGGTCAGTGGAATGAGTAAACCACAGCTGTACAGTTGTGAGCCACAAGGACAGGAATCCACCTTCAAATTTTATGTTTGTTTGCTTTTTAAAGGGCTGAACAGAGATTTGGAAGGTTTCAAAATCCTGGCTTGCTGTCTAATGCCTACAGGCTCATCATTCTTCCCTCTGCTTTATCACTGATTATGTTGCAGATAACCTCAGGAGCGAAGACCTTTCCATTCCCTGTCAAGAGTTGCCTGGTGGCCTGAAATCTATTTTCTCTAACTCTTAAAATTCAGAGAAAAGATAATTCAGCACTTTATCACATTTCTTTCTCCTGCCTCTGAAACTTGGAGTTGCAATATGCACACACACATGCAGACCTACGTCATGGAAGAGCATGAGAACAAACCACAAGTACTGGAAAAGCTTCTCTTTTGAGCTGCAGCCGAACTGAAGTTTCAAGAGTATACTTGAAGATGGAGATTGCTTAAAATTTTTCTAGTCCTCCAGTCAAACAAAAGTCATCAATATGCCACACTCCCTTTCCCAGAGATTGTGCCATATAACAAATCAAATAAGATTATATGTTTTAAAAACATTCACCATTGACTTTTAAATTTATTAAAATCAGTATAGGCAGGGCAATTATATCAGTGGGTCTATCAGGTCAATGCTAATGCTTCAGGAAATCTTCCTGATGAGATGCATTTTAGCTAATTGAACTTGGTTATTTATAAATGTAATAAAAGATTCTACATTTGCAGTTTCATCTGGAGATAATTGTTTTTGTCAGACTAAAAAGAGTGTTACAGCCTTTCTCTGTTGAACGACTTCATTTATTTTCCTTACAAGCTACTATGTCAAATTTACACAGACCAGATTTTCTTTCTGAAGTCTTCTATACCTTGATTGCTTAGTTTTAGATATATTTCTGGGATTACTAAACCAAGTTACCCCTTCCCATTGCCTTCAAAGTAAAAGAATCATATGACAGCCTTGATCTCCTTTCTAGTATCTAGGCATGTCTTCAGATGTTAACCACCAGTGCATTTGATTCCTATACTAAATGACCCATTTTAAATGCTCCCTGTCTCTGCTTTTCCTTTTCTTTCTTTTCTGCTACAATACAATCTATAAAAAGAAGATAATATTTGTGAAATATGTGAATTTGTTCCTCTGCAAGTAACATATATTTAAACAGCAAAAGGATTTGTACCTCTGTTTAGCTAAACAATATTAAATTGGCATACAACAAGTCCATAATATGCTCACACTCTGGATTTGTTATGCTTCCTGTACATATTGGAAAGAATAATTTTTCACTTTTTGTTTTACTTCAGGGGAGAACAGGGGAAGAATTTCAGTTATTTTCATAACACAGCCCTGAGAAGCCACTGCCATTGCAGTTTAGTATAGTCTTTCTGCAATCCCAGGGTTTGTTAATCATTGTGGGACACTGAAGTTCACATATTGCTAGTAAAACTGATGTTTTCATTTTTTCAGGTCACTGCACAGTGACTGATATAGTCTTATAGCCAGTCTGGCCTGGTCACTCAGCCCAACCTCTTGCAAACAGACGTTATATATATTAGAGTTGTATAACAATGGTTTGATACAGAACATTTCATTGGGAAAAAAGAATGAGGAGAAATAAAATCATATGACAATCTGGGTGATATTCAGTAAATATTTTTATTAAAAAGGAGAAAGAATATACTTTTATGAACATATTTCATTTCCTAAAGAAAATCCTCATTTTGAAGAAGTTCTTGTTATTTTAAAATTAGCAACAAAGCCCAAAAATGCAAACAAAACTCCCCAGGCAAATAAGAAGAGAAAACAAAGGCTTAGAAGGAAAATATTTTGGTTAAGCATAGCCACACATTTTTACAACTTAATCCAAGAGAAAGAATTTCAGAGGTGTTTTCAAGGTTTCCCAAGTAGGAGTGAGGATAGTCATTAACTGCACATCATTATTCTATCAGTGCTGGAGTCAAAGGCAAAACAATTCTTACAAGCATACTCAGGTTCAATACAAGAAGAACAGAACTGCAGCAGTAAGGAGCTCAGGTGGGACTGCAAAAGCTGTTGGAAGGAGCTCTGAACCATCTTTCTTCCTCCAAATCACCATTTATATCAATATTCATTCCTAGACTATTTTTTCATGATTCTACTCATCAGTTTCTAATAAATAAATAACAAACTAATTGCATGAGAGACATAATATATTTAAAGGAGGCTCACAGCTATTTTTCTTTAGTCACCTAATTTAACCTGCTTTAATTAGGGCACTAGGTTCCATCAGTTTTCTCTGTAATAGATGTAAAGAGCCAATGTCTTCTACAGGGTAATTCAGCACATCCAGGCAAGGATCCTTCCTCTAGCTACAGTGAGAATCTGGAAAAATAAGTTGAGTGTAGCAAATGAATTTTTTGCTCCTTTGGTCACCTTAATAATTTTACTTCTTAATTTTTGTGGATTTTATTTTTACTTAGTAAGGTTGTCAGACAGGAAATGATAGGTTTTTTCATTTATATCTGGGGGTGAGGGTTTAACCTCCTAACTTGAGCTAGAATAGGGAGATTCCTTACTCTATAGAAAAGGAGGAGAAGAAAACAGTTTGGGGTTCTTCTTCTGACCACCCACTCACAGGTACATTAGTTGATGTAATAAATAAACATTGAGCTCAAGGAACCAAATCTTTACTTCAAGTTTGTGTTGCGGTATTTTTGAAATGCTAATGCCTAGATAAAATTGTAAAAGCTTCTAGGGATCCTAGAGCCAACTACAAATTCATTGTCCTAAAATTTGAAGTAGAACAGGTAAATAAACTTAAAAAAGATTGTGAATTATTCACTTGCTTGCTCAAACAGCACTAATAAATACCTTTAGTTAACAAAATACAACACAACTTGCCTCTTCTGGGACATAATACCTTTTTCCCAGGCAGAGATGTCTGATGATGGAAGGTTCTCTGACATTCCAGTTCTCAGATATGCAAACACTTTCTGTATTGTGGAGTGGAAACAACATTACAAGCAAATAATCAAACTACTGAAGCCCTGGTGTTGCTGTGGAGTCATTCCAGAGAAGACAAACCAAGTCACCAGCTGGAGAAGATATCAGATCCTGCCCAGATTAAGGCTATGGGGCTATGATGAGTTTTTTTGGGTTTGGATTGGTTTGGGTGTTTTCACTTGTCTTCACCTGAGTGATGAAAGCTCTGGCAGAAGGGTAGAATTGACTTTCCTCCCCTGTTAAACTCATGCTCTTATTAAGGTCATGTGAAGCCAGGAAGGACTTGGTGGATGGGATTTGCTTTGCAGATCCAAATACATAGTTACTTTCTCATTGCAAGGAATAACATTTACTGCCTCAAAATAAGTCACATTGACAACAGGAAAACACTACAGGAAATATTTCCAGTGAGACAGAGCCTTTTCATGTGCTATTGGGCTCTGTGCCCAGTGGTGCCAGCTTACACCAATGGAGGACAGCACCAGTTTGTGGTGAATATCAGACAGCTACACTCCTATGCAACAAGTAGTTCACCATTTTGCTATCCCTTTGTGCAGATATTTATGCCAGGAAAGATGAGTGCAAAATGTTTTCCAAATTGGTTATTTCTGCTCCTTCTCAGTGACAAGATGACAAGGGATAGTCATGGTAAATCTAAATTGCTGCCTTTATTGTTGAGTTCTGAATTGTTCATTTATTCAAGCTGGCAAGAAATCAATCCCTAATCATTTTTCAGTTATTTTTTCCCAAACCTCATATTTCTCTTTTTTATTTAAATCTGCAGTTTGGCTTCCTGCTAACTAGTAAGTTATGACAAATAAGTTAAAGCATCATGCTCTTCATGTACAATATGCCTGAAAAAGGTACAAAAAATCTCTTGGGCTGTATATTTTAGAATCTCAATTTAAATGCAGATTTTCAAGTCCCCAGTTAAGCATCCATGAGGGATGTCTCTCACTTGATTGAAATACCAGTAGTGGAAATATTTTGGATTTAACATTTTCTTCCACACAGTGAACATAGTTAATAGGGAGTCCCAAAGAGGATAAAGCTTAATCAATGACTTTTTTTTCAGGAAATTTTCAGGTAATGCAGTAATTCTCCATGTGGGCTTACTTCAATATAACATAATCACAATGTACTTACTCACAAAAGGAGCTAATACATTGCAGTAAATGCCTAAGTAATTTTTCTGTTTGTCACCTAACTCAATATTTACCTGTAGGATAAGTCTTAACCAACAAGAGTTCTTGCCAGAGATGAATATCCAAAAATTGCAATTTACCACATTGCACCTTGACTATGTTTCACACAGCCCTGGAGCTAAAGAAGGTGTCTGAACTGAGTAAGTGGAGACATGTTATTTGGCTGTCTAAGTAAAAATGCTAGTCCTTATAGCTCTAGTCTACAACCTACTCCCTAACCAATTGCTCTTTCAGAGCAGGAATCAATTTTACAAAGCTCGGGCAGGCAGGCCAGGTAACTCAGCTGGGTAAGATGGGTTTCTCTGACACTTCAGGCAGCATCTTCCAGGCATGGCTTTGCTGCATTAAATGCATATATATATTCAAAATTATATTGAACAATTCCCATAAGGCTAGGGAGTGCTTAACTATTTGCATATTTGCAGTTTTGAATTAGAAAAAATTTCCCCCAAATGTTTAATAGAAACTGGAGTTAAATATGCTGCCTTATCAGAAAGCTGTATAGAAGTTATGAGACCCCAAGGAAAAACCCTACAGCAAGGCTGACAATTTATCCCTCTTAATTCTCGTTTTAGCAATTGTATTACTCTCTGAAACAACCTTGAAATCAAATGTCTTTCATACAGTGGATTGCCTGAGCTGATCTACAGAGTATGGAAAGAAGCCAAGCTAATGTGGATTTTATTTGTTTTATCTTTAAGCCTAATGAAGGGACACACTGAAAATAACAAAAATCAGTCTTTTAGCACACATTCCTCTGCAGCTGTCATAAGTGCACAGATAAGGAGCAGAGAGGTTTTGCATGATGACCTGAGCATGTCAGAAGCTATACAGATGTGTCTTAGAATAGGAAAGTTTCCTTCCCTTTCCATTTGGCTGAGCTCAGTCTCAGAGCAGCCCATTGAAGGACTGCTGCCCTTGTGTGTTACAGGAACAAAGAGCAGCTCTGCTGGACCCAGATCACCATGCAGAGCTAATTATTCAGACAACATGAACTTGCTCTTGGCTCCAGAGAAATGAATCTAAGGCAAGATAGGAGAAATCATTCTTGACAGATATGGATGCATAACAATGCATGAGGAAATATCACTTAGCATGATGATCAAAAGGGAAGACATGCCAGCAGCCAAACATTGCTCTAGCCTTCCTGAGGCCGGGGGCAATTCAGTGAGGAGGCTGAGGGAGATAATGAGACACTCAGAGAAGCTTATGGAGAGCTCCTCTTGAATTTGATGTTTGGCTCTGCTAGTCCTCCTAACACATTGCATTTACTCAGTGCGGTTCCCGAGGTATTTTTTTGGGGTGTTTTTGGTTGGTTTTTTTTTTTTTTGTGTTGTAGATGTTGTTTAAATGCTATAAGTCTAGAAATAATACAAACCTTCCAACATTATTAATGTCACTTTAAATAACATTAGTTCCAGGGATCTCCAGACTATAGCGATGAATATGACATGCAGCCTCATCTTAGTCCTTTTGAGAATGAGTCATGTATCCATCCTGGACTCTATCTGCAGTGACTCATCAACAATAGAAATCCTCATTGACATTAATCGGAGGATGCTCAGATTGTCCTTCCTCTATCTCTCACTAACTCTATTTCTGCCCATCTGAGGCAGCTATCTAATATATTTAACCTCTTGCAGCTGCAGCAGTGAATGTTTTATTGCTTGACTTTTTAACTCCAGTGATGCTGCTGATGACCAATAATGTCAAAAATGTCACAGCAGTGAGGGCCACACCCAGACATCTTATTTCAGTTCACATTTTTCTACTTCTTAAATATTTCTTGATACAGTGTGTGATTTTATCAGAAGTGTCCTGGAAATTGGTTTTTTCCTTCTCATATGGTGGGGGTTTTTTTCCCCTGTACAACAGTCAGGATTATTCTTTCATGTGTTCATATTATTTAATTGCTATGCTTGTTAGCAGTATTTTCCTTTGTAAGCTCTAGTCTATTTTCAAAATTGCTTTCAACTTCCAGATTTGACCTGATATTGTTCTAACAATTTGCCTAAAGACAAATAGCCTCTAGCATTCTCCAACACCTCAGATCCTGGCACAGAACTAAGAACGAAACTATAAAATGTTTCTCCTCTTCTAACCTTACTTAAACCCCATTCTTAACTGTCTCAACGTTCAGCCTCAGAAACATACTACCTGAGAGTAACATGTGGTTACAAGGATGACTTGTGTGGGAAATAACATCAGTCTTGTTTAATTTGTTTGCTCTACTGTGAGCTAGTCCCCAGGAGGTGCCAAGCATATCTGGATTCCACTGCAGTTGCCCACAAATGCAGGGGCCCTGCAGTTACTCTGATTCCTAGAATCTAATTCTGCTGTAGTATTAATGCATTAATTCCTCGAGATCAGAGACAGCGTTTCCAAATCCTGCTTCAAAACTTCATGCCTGCTCAGGTGTTTGCCTGTGATTTTTTGATTGATTTTTTATTTTTTGTCCCATAACCATTAGTATTTTCTTTCTCTGTTTGCCAAACTCATTTGAAATATCTAATGATTTTAAGTGAAATCATCAGGTACAGTGGATTTGGATGATCAAAAGCCTTCATGATGCAGTACTTCAATCTTTCAAAACAGCAATGGGGGATCCATTTCCCCTCATTTGTGTCAATTCGATCAGATTTTCTTTCTCCATGATTGTGGGTGGGTCTGGTGGTTATTCTGATACAAACAAGAGTCTCCACCTTATTCATAGCCCAAAACTCCATAGTAACCAGATGACATCACTGCTGTGTGGCATACATCTGTGTAGACATAGACAATCACAAAGAATAAAACTGACCAGATTATACTCCAAACTCTGTTTGAAAGTATTTTTTGTATTGTCTGCAGGGTGGAAGGCTGGATAGCAGAATTAACTCTCTGGGGAAAAAAAATCAGCAATACTTATAGGTCTTTCAGCTGAGTGCTACTTATCTTGCTAAGCCTTTGCACTAGTCAGCAAGACCAGGTAAACAACCATCAATAGTTACAGGAAAGGAATAAAAATAACTCTCAACATCTCAACTCCTTTTTACATCAGGTCCCAGAATCACTCAAGATTTTTGAGCAATTTCCAAACAGCTTTTGTCTCAGTTCTTAGGAAACTAAGGAATGATTTTATTGAGGCTGCTTTTACATGCAACATACTCTTTCCAACTACAAACATCCAAGCTCTTCTACCTGCCTAATGTCCACTGAAATCCTGCTAACTGAAATGAGCTCTACATGGCTTAAAGGATCAAGTGAGAAGGAAGCCCTCTCTGTTTTTCCTTACTGTGACTTTCCTAATAATTTCTATTTTTGTAGCAGTCGAGTTCTTAACACAAACTAGATGTGTATGTATCCTCTGTGTGGTTTCTGGAATTCCAAGGTTACTTTACTCTGTCCTGTCACGTGAGCTACTGGAGCTTTCTGCCAAGGGCTAAGATGAAATATATGGCAAACACTGTGTTCCCAGCAGCCTTCTGGATTTTCCAGACAGTGTGCCAAACACAGCAGCTTGTGTAAACTGACTTTGTACTGGATTCTAAATGCAATAAAGTCCTCGAGTTTCAAAACTCCCTGGAAAGTGGGATTGTAACACTTCTCTGAAATGCTTCTTTCCAATACTTCTTAAAAGAAAAGCCAAGGCATTCATAAAATCACAAAAGAAATCTTCATTTTCACCAAGTTATTAGCCCATCATTTGTCATTGCCTCAGAAAATGCTGAAAGTGTGGCTCCTAATGGGGCTAAAAAGGGGACAACAAATGTACTCAAAGAAATATTTACTTTTTAGAAAAACTCCCAAGAGTATGAATATCTTGGCTACTTTAATCTTCTACAGTTTCTGATCATTCAGGCTGTAAACACAAGATTAGGTGATCCAGCTGGAATTCAAGAAAGCTAGTAATCTTTTTTCCTCTGATACATGCATGGACTCTGAGCAAGTTGTTTAGTTTTACACGCAATAAGATGTGAGCATCTGAATTTGGCATAACTGCTTTTATTAATGCTCCTTTCCAACATAACTTTTAAAAGCCCCTTAACTAGCCACTTAACTCATGAATTATCTAAACTTTTATGCTTTCTACCAGCAAAAATCCAAGGTGTCTGAACAGCTTTTTATCTCCTACATGCTTATTGCTCTTCCCTTAGTTTGTGAAGTGGTCAAGTGCCCCAAATTGCAGCTGTGCCAAGGGCCCACGTACTGGTTTGGCCCTCAACACATGCAAACAGCATCCCTTCCACCATCCTTGAGATGTAAGGGATTATTCTGCTGCTCCTAGAGAAGCATCTGATCTGTGACTAGTCCGCATGTTCCAGGCTATCAATCATCAGGCAACCTGAGGTTAGTCCTTATCCCTTTTGAAAATGTTCCAGACAGAATATAGGAGCATCTGGTGGCATTTAAAAGCAAGCCAATGACCCTGTAGCCTGTTAAGAGATCCTCAAGTGTAGTGACGAGAGAGCAGTGCAAAGTAATCCTGTGAAAGCATTGAGGCATTACTCTGTAGCATGTTAATGTTCTAACAGTCAAAAAGGCAGGTATTGTGAATTTGAATTGACTTGGATTTAATTTGGGATGAAAAAGAAAAATCACTGAAACTGCTTGGATGGCTGGGGAATTTGCCAGGAATTCAGAGATCTTGGTTTCAGTCCATTTCAGTATGTCCCTAATTAAATTAAATACTGTTACATTAAGAGCTAAGAGCACTTCAGAAATGATAGAGCATTTTGACTCTCTTCCACACACTTGTCTTGTTTTTTTTTCAAAATCTGAATAAGGTTTAGGACTTCCACGGACAGCAGAAGTTTTTCTGCATTGTAATACATGCTATAACTTTGCTAACATTGAGTGTCTACTCAAAGAGTGACTACTATGCACAAAACAGTTGAGGTAGGAAGAGATCTACTGAGATCATCCAGTCAAACCCTGCTGCTCAAGCAGGGTCACCTACAGCATTCTGCCTGGGGTCCTGTGGGATTTTTAGCACCTCCACTGATGAGATTCTGAATCCTCTCTGGGAAGCTTGTTCCAGTGTTTGACCACTTTCATGGTTAAAACATATTTGCTTGTGTTCAGCTTGAATTTCCTGAATTTTAATTTCTGTTTGTTGCTTGTTGTCCTGTCACTGGGCACTCCAGAGTAGAGTCTGACTACCTCATCTTCATACCCTCCTATCAGATATTTATAGGCACTGAAAAGATCCTCCCCTGAACCTTCTTATCTCCAGGTTACTGCTAGGTTAATGCTTGTTCTGCTGAGATACCAGGGGAAAAATCTGTTTCTGATTGTGCTTCATTTGTGAGGAGTTTGGGACTCCTCTGAATCCCAGGAAAGCTCCTTAAATGTTTGATAAGCAGGCTTAAAGAAAATGACTAGCTTCAGTGGTATTTGTTAGTCTAGGAAACTCTCTGAGCACTTTGCTGGCACTTTGAATCTTGTTTTTGGTCAGCTCTTCTTTGAGACAAACCTGTAACTGAGTCTAATAAACCTCTCTGTGTGTGTATCCTTATTTATATACTCATGTTCATCCTCATAGGAAGATGCTCATAATCTTCTTGAAAAAAAATGTAATCAAATTTTCTAACTCTTCCATGAAATTTAAAAAAATAACCAAACCAGAAGATGTTTGCTAAAAATATTTTATCTGTCTCTACACGGCTGAGAAATTTGAAATACTAGAAGTGCTCAAAGAAGGGTATTCTGTTTTATTTTAAGCATCAATATATGCTGGAGTGCTACACAACAGATGGCAGATAGCTACAAATAAAGCAAAGAAAACATACTGTAGAGTTTTCTAAATCTGTGCAAAATCAATCAAAGTAAGCACAGAATTTGATCCCACAGTTGAAATGGGAATTGGTTTGGCCTCTGTGTACTGTGTCATGGTCCACTGGATCACCTGTCACTAGACCCAGAACCACCAACATGCTCTGATTGACTTCAGTTAGCTCTGGGAATGATTAATTTTGTTGCAATGTCCAGAAGTGAATTAATCACATAATATCATCTGCAACTGTGAAACAGAGAACACAAAAACTTGTTCAAAAAGTGAAAAAGGGATTACAATAGTGTTGTCCATGCAGGGCACATTTGCTACTCAAAAGTTGAAAACCAGTTCTTCAACTATAGTACATCACCTTCCACTCTCAGCTCTAGAATATAATTTCAAAGTAATTGGGCTGGAGCCATATTTTTGTTACCTGTGTGTCTGATACTGGAATCTCACCAATTCTGTTTAGAGAGGGACTGCAATTGTCCTGTCTGTTAGGGGTGTGGTATGGTATCTACTAGCATCCATTGGGTCTGTAAAACACAGGTTGAAGGTTTTTACTCTTCAGGTAAATGAATACTTAGTTAAAGCCAGGGCTATATTTATTCCTGAGCAAAACTGCCATTGAGTTCCATCACAATTACAACCTTAGCATGAGTGTGGGTGTCACTCATGAGAAATCTCCTTTGTGTTTGAGGGTGTTGTCTCTGGGAACTCACATTGGAAAGGTTAAGTGACTAAGAGCAGAGTGAATAGAAGGGCAGGTAGCAGGGATAAAAGGGATAATTGAGTAGGACTGTATTTTATTTTTTAACCAACAGGAAAAACCTCCAAATGAAGCAGCCACGCTGCGAAATAAACACAAGCTGGTGAGCAGCAGAGAAGTAAAAAAAAAAAAAAGGGGCATGAATCAAAATATTTTGCTTTCATTTGCTTTTGTTGTTTTATCCCAGTGTCAAGCCTTTTATGTAGAACTTCTATGTATTTAATTTCCAAACTTTGTGTTTGATTGAAATGCCCCAAATATTCCAACAGCATGGAAACAAAAAATTACAACATTACAAAAGTGTATAATTTGGAAGAGAAGTTCCAACTGAAATGTCAGCAAAACTGACAGCTTTTAAATATGGTACAACAACAAACAAAAAAGAAAATTTGTTCCAGTATATCCACTAGCTACAGAAGAGACAAATCCTGCCAATCTACAGTTATAATACAAAAAATCCTGACAATCTACAGTTTAGTTTAAGTCTTCATCTGTAAAGGATAATTATTAGCACCAGGGTGTTTAGAACAAGAGCAAAGAAACTAAAAACATCTGAAGTTTTTCTACTTTTAAGTAAGGTGAAAAAAAGTGTATCTAGAAGTGCCATTGAACTTTTTACTTAAATTCTTACAACTAAACTGAAAATGTTGTTACGTGTGTTCTCTCAAGGCAGTAATATGACTTGATGCTCAGTTATGTCTTCCTATTATGTGCCCTGCCTGGTGGCTGTAGTTCACAAGAGCCTTTAGATTTGTGCAACTTTGGTCCAGATTTTTAAAGACATTTCCACATCTATCAGTCAGGGAATTGGAATGAGGCATCTAAAAGCCTTTGAAATGTGTCCCATATCCTTTTACACAGCCATAGCACAGGTTTGATCATAAGTGAGTGCTCAATTATGGATAGATTATATTCCCATTTTGCCTCTGAAAAAGCCTCCCTTTTATCAAAATCATCCTGTATCATTACTCAAAAATGCAAGCATGGAACTTGTACTTATTATATGTTAGAAACATCTCATGTTGACCTAGAAAAGGCAGGGGAAGAAGGAGGCTCCTTTATGTGTTTGCATCATCTGTGTTTGCACAGATTTCTCCAGGGACGTGTAGACTGGAATCAAGGAGTTGCATTTCCAACTGTATTGCTTTCCCCTCAGAAATCCTGCCTGCACAGATAGAGGAGAGATGTGGCTTACCTACTGAAAACAAGAGCAAAGCTCCTCGTCCTTCAAACAGACTGTCAGGTTTGGATTTTTCTCTCCAGGACACAGGCAGAGGCAGCTGAGGGCTGTGTCAGAGTGGGGCCAGTGGGAAGAGCACCAAAGGCTGAACCTCCTTCATGTGGCTGAGCAGCTTTGGCCTTCATAAATGCTAACTAACCTGAAAAACTTTCATAGGAATAATTTAAAAGCTGTTCTGGAATAGAATTATAAAGTTAAATGGAAAAGCACTGGGTTTTCCCTTCTCTGCACTTCCTTCTCAGCCTTCACTCCCCAGCAGCAGTCAAAGCAATACCTGAAAACCCCTTCAAAACAAAGGGTTTCCCAATGAGATCATGGCCCAGTGGTAGCAGTGACTATCACCATCAAAGTTGTTCATATAACAGATAATAAGAGAGTTAGGTTACAGGGGAGCAGAGTGTGTCCCCTGGGGTGACTGGAAGCAGTGCAGAGCTCTGGATGCCAAGGATGGAGCAGCAGCCTTACTCATCACTTGCCAAGATGCTTAACTATAGTCACCAAGCCACTGCTGTCAACTGGATGTTAAAACCTTGGTGAGTCTTTAAAGTAACAATGAGTAGGTTAATACGTGCAAAGCTGCTAGAGGAGAAAGTGTTGTTAGTCTTTTTCAGCACGCAAGTTCAACCGCTTTGATGTAAAACTGGGGGGAACTGGATTTCAGCCCAGGCATCACAAGCTTCTGATTTCCTCTTAATTCAGCATAAGTGAAGGAAGAATCCAGATTGATGCCAATGTTAATGCCAATTGTGGCTTTTATTTCCTTCCACAGGCTGACTTATACATGCCATATTGTGCATATTGCTTTCCTGCACTGACATCCTTTTGGATGATTCCTTACACTCTCACTTCCCTGCTCCTCTTTTTCTTCAATTTTTTTTCCATCCCATTTTTCTGCCCCCTATCCCCCTCCCTAGGTACCACATACTAGCTGCTCTGTTGCTGTCCTCTGATGACACTTGTCTTTTCTCCAACATGGCCAAGAATCTGTCTCCACTGGATGACTAATACAGAAGTGCTTCTTACTGCTCCACTTCACAAGAGCTGTCAGTGTGAAAATATATGTGCAAGTCAAATATGAAGAACAATGAGGCTTCTCCTAGCCCACCAAGAAAAGAATTCATCTGAGTCTTTAATTATAGAAAAACATGAATTCTTTCAGTCCCTGTCCTCAGCAAGGCCCAGGTGTGTGGCAAGGGATGATATTATGAGAAAATCCAGCATTAGGAAAGGATGTGACACATCCATAGTCAGGGCTGTAATTAAAGCATAGCTTGAGTTAGGCATGTGTTTAAGGGCTTTCATAGGATTTGGGACTGAGAGATGATGGCAGATGCATTAAATATGTGCTTTGGTTTAAAGTCTTCATAGAGATAAGATCCTCTTTTCATTAAGTGTAGCTAATTAAAGTAAACAGCAGATTTCAGGCTGCAGAGTTTATCTCATTTGCTGCACTGAGACAAAAACAACTCAAGCCCTGTCATACTAAGACTGTACAATGCACAGATCCTAGGTCAGTTGCTCCAACATTTTTCCACACATATTCATAATTTGAGCTCTGTGTGTACCTAATAGGGTTAGGTTTGGAGGGAAACAGGAGTATATTAGAGTGGAGGACAGGAAAGAGGGACAATCTATTTCTTTGCAAGGAGAAGACAGTCAGCATTAAACAAAGAGGAAATAAATTCCCCTACAAAATCACTTGTGACACTTCCTTTTCCTGTGGAAAATGAAAAAGTGATAAATGCTGTAGTACTGCTAAAAACTGTTTCACCTACTAAACCGTGTATCATTTTCTCAGAGAATCAGACATTTCTATTAATCTGATGGTACAACAAAAAAAATTTTGGCAACATGTAGAAAGAGAGAATAAGAAAGGTATTGGCAGAAAGTAAGCACAAGGCTCCAAAACTACAAAGAATCCTTCTCCCAGCCCTGAAAACATTCAAGGTCAGGTTGGACAGGGCTCTGAGCCACCTGATCTAGTTGAAGATGTCCTGCTCATTGCAGGGGGGGGTTGGACTAGATGACCTCTAAAGTTCCCTTCCAGCCTAAACTATTCTACAATTCTATGAGTCCTACCTTTTCAAAGCTTGCCAATATGAGGAAACATTTTAAACATGATAATGTCAGGGCATTAGGATATGGAAACAGGAGGCAAAGAGTAGTAAGACTACTAATGAATGTTGTTCTAGCACTTTTGGGAAGAGGTTTGCTCACTTCATTGCCCTCTACTGCTACTCCATGGGCAACTGCTTGAGAACTGCTCTGCAGCAGCAACCAAAACCTGAGAAAGTTGTGCAACAAAAGGAAAGCATATGGGGCTTAAAAGATATCGTTGCCTGCTTTCCATTCCTTCCCATACTCCTTACTATACCCCACCAACACCTACACTTGCCACTTGAGCAATTTATCTCTTGCCTCAGCCTTTAAATATTTCCCTGGTGACAGGGGGCTCTGGACAGCTTGGGGAGGTTGTAAAGAACAGGTGGAGAAAAGCACCAAGGAGAGAAAAATGTCCTTAAAAAAGTGCTAAAGATGCTTACTTTCAGCCCTGCCTTAAATGAATTAAAAACTGAGGGACTTAACCCTCTACCTCAGTTCCAGATGTGTCAGATGTGCATAATAAACACTCCTCAACTCACCAAGATTTTGCAAAAATAAATCGATGAAGGAATGTAAAGTCCTAAGTTAATGAAGTAATGTAAACTCCTAAGTTAACTGCATCATAAAAATGCCTCAAGGAAATGAATAATTCTGTTTTCATTGGAGGAAGAGAGGGAAGAAGCCAAAGTATCCCACCAGGCAACAAATACAAAACATGAAAACTGAATTAGTATTAGGTCCAGTCATTCAATAAGCAATTTTTTTCTTCTTTAGGATTTCCCATGGAAATAAATCTTACTGCAAGGGCCAAAATTGATAAAGCCTTGTTTCTTCTGGATTTATGTCTCTTTTTTGATTGACTTTTTAACTGAATTATACCAACATTTTCTTTTATCTCCATATATAACTGGATTATGAAGCTGAGGTAACTTGTTTTCCCTTCTCTTCCCCCTCCAACTGTCCTCCAGCAAAGTAGGAACAAAAAACTCCATCCCTTTGTCTACTCAAGCATCTTAAATATTAGACTAAAATAATCTATTTCTCCTACATTATCCCCTACTACCTGCATATATTTGAGCAGTGACAGCCAAGAGAATGGAAACTTATCCAGGACAATATTACAAGTGTTTATAAGTAAATGTTTCTTATCCTCCACAGCCCATTCTTCAGCAAATCTAGCAGAACAGAATTGCTTTTGAAACCTCTGTAACAGGAAACCAATTGAAATTCTCCACTGGATATGGAAGTTTTTAGGAGGTGATATTACACACCGGTAGACTGATTTCCTAAGATTTGTTAGCATAAAAATAGTGGGTGATTACATAAGAAGGCATGATGTAATAATGCAAGTACATAAAGAAAAGTAAAAAAAAGAAACAGGTTTCCTTTGGCTTTTGTATCTTAGGAGTTTTTGTAGCCTTGATATTTAGTTAATGTAATTTTGAATATTTCTTTCTGTCTAAATATATTTAGCATATATATAATCACTTAACATAATCATATTCAAAGTGTCTATACTTCTTATATGTATATGCAAGGCAATGCAGTTTATATATTTACACACATTCAGTTATACACCAGTGGATTATAATATGTGATTTTATTATTATTTATGCAGCTAGAATAATTGCTCTTCAAGCCTATTAATTCCCAGTTATGATCTATAATATTTCTCCAGGAAAATCTGCAGTGCAAAAAAAATAAAAAATAAAAAAAGAGGCTTAAGCTTTGCTACTGTGGCTTGCTATAAGAGAAGTACTGTTAATTGCAAACTGGGGATTTCACTATTAAGATTACAATAATTGTCATATCACTCAGGAAATAAGTAATAAATCTTCTTTGTAAAAGCAGCTTAAGTGACAATCGTTCGTCTTTACATATAGAAAAGATATCTGCATGACATGAAGTAGTGTGTTATTGCAGTCAAAAAGCCTTTTGCAGGAAGCCTGTTTTTTTTTTTTAGCCTGTGAAGAAAACACAAGTAGGTGATTATAATGATCAACACTTATTATTTAAGCAGTGTATGTGAAAGCTGCACTGCTCAGACATTTACAAAGATAAAACCATCTTTGCTCCAGAGAATATACAATTATCAGTCTTAAATGAAATTGCTGCAAAGGCTCTGATGGATATTGGCCCAGGATGCATGAGCAGGAAAGGGCAGATCTGGGCTTGAAGTTCCATGCAGCTATCAGAATACACAGCAGCTATTTAAAATTGTAGAAGAAAAGCTGGACAAAAGCAGGATTTTTCACTGCTTACTAACCTGAACTGTCTTCTTTTCTGTTTAGTTGGCTGGTGGTTTTTTTTCTTCCCTCAATCAAATAGTGAAATTAAATACTGTTTGCAAATATTTGAAACAAAAGTCAAGGAAACAAAAGGAAAAAATCACAAAATTGCCAGGGAAGCTTATATACAAACACCTAAATTTAGACACTTTTTGCTGCTTTGCATAACAGAATAGGTAGAATCCCATGCACCACTGAAGTGCCATTCAAGTGTTTTTTTGAGGGCCTCAGTGTAATTAACACACACAGGCTTCACTTTCCTCCAGGTAAATCTTCTCAACAGTGATAGAGAGAGCTCATTCATTAAGTACTCAGCAATTCTCACCTATGTCTGTGAAATGTTTGCAATCCTTTCAGGGGTCAGAGGTAGAAAACAAGAGAAAGGCTAATAAATTAACAGGTTAGCTACAGAATACAATGCAAAATTTGACCTAGTGACTTGTAATGGATTCTAACATTTCCCATAAGAAGGTAAATTCCAAATATTAGATTTTATTTCAGTCTTACTACACCATGAAAAAAATATCATGCAAATTAGAACAGTGGTTCCCATTGTAAATAACAACTTTTATAACCTCATAGTACAGAGTGAGTCTTAAAATATTTATTTATTTTTTAATTTATGGTTGCTATCTTGTTCCATTTTTTATGAGGTGCATTGAAATCAACATAAAATAAGGCTATGTAGCTGAAGGGGCAAGATTAATAAATTTTAAGAGCCATTTCCTCCTGCACAATGTAGTTCTGGATGCACTGTGAATTCTGGGAACAAAAACAAACCTGCAAACCCAACCAACTCCAAAGTGGGAGAATAGGAGGTGTCTCAAAATCTCTGCCATCCCTCTTTGCATTCATACTTCCAGGAGAGAAATGCTAACAAACCTCTACAGTACAATTTCTTACATCCTTATTCCAGTATAGACATCTTTAGTTTTAGGCTCCAGTTAAATTCCTCTTATCAATTAAGGCAAATATGTAATGGGATTCAGACTTGCATTTAAAGCAAACTATATGTTTGCTTTGTCCAAATGTATTATTTAAGAAAGACTATAAATTCATAGGAAAATGGAATTCTTTTATTCATTCAATAGATATTAGATTAAGACAGTGCAGACTAGACCCAGAAAGGTATTTAGGCACCAAAATAAGGGATAGGATAGGATAGGATAGATTAGAATTAGCTGAACACCTATAACTTTTCATGGTTCTAGGCCTTTAGGGTCTGAGTTCATATCTGCCCCAAAATAAAATTCATCAAAATGAGTATCTAAACTCATTGTTAAATCAATATTTTGAGGATATTTATTATGCATGTTAAGTTTACAAGCAAGTAAACCAAAGCTGATAAGGCTGAATGCTAAACCCATTAATTTTTACTTTTTTTTTTTACTGTTTGCTTCTAAGCACAATTTAAAACTACATCTAACAAAGCAGACACACCCATCTTTTCTTACTATATTTAAAGCTTTTTCTTGCAGGATAAAGAGTTAAAATGAGTTTCTGGTTGCCCTTTTTAATTACCTTCTTATTAGAAATTACCACTGTGTGCACAGTTATTTATATGTCTGTCTTTCCTGCAATAGAAACACTACTTGAGAACATATTGTCCCTGAGAAAGAGGAGAAAGAAAATAAAAATTCTGCAGATTAATACAGGCAGCATTTCTGATGCTGAAGCTAAAGGGATGCTCTTCAGTTGATTAGGCCACAAAATTGATTTACCTTTAAAGATGTTTCATATTATAGCTCTTTACTTCCAGACTCCCAAACGTGGTTCTTTTGAAAATCAGTCTTCATTGACAAATGTTTACGATAAAGCAATAACAAATGGGGCAGGGAATGGCTCCAAGGGGTGTGCTTATTGCTGTCTTCTCACAGCTCCCAAAGGCACTCTTCAGACCTGCTTCATTGTCTTTGCTGACAGTAAATGTGCAGCCCAACCCCTACTGCAGCTAGAAAAGCATCTTCCAGAGCACTCAGGACCCATATTTAAAGCCATGATGGTTGGTTTAGTGCAGCTTGTGGAGACATAAAATCCTGCCAAACATTCTTGGTCAGGCCATTCATGAGGTACCCATTTGTGTGAGAAGTAACTGGAGGCTCCTAGGACCTCTTTTTAAAATTACAGCAGATTTAACCAAACAATTTATGAGGACCAATAAGAGCAGAAAAATTATTCAGAGGCAAGAATGACAACTGTATATCTCATTCCCATTTACTTTCTGTAGAAATTAGGCATGTAAATTACATCCAAGGCTCTGAAAAGCTCCACCTGCTAATTTTAAGTGCAGGATGGTAGCATGTTATAATAAATTAGAAAGCATGTCATTCTGAACAAAAGACATCTTTGGACTATGAATCTGCTGCAGGCTCATCAAAGTAAAAATGTCACTGGAAATGCATTCATTAAGTTAGTGCATACATTTAATTTCTTTGTGGTGTGAAAGCTGTGGTTTCTACTGATTGTTAAAAAATTAAGAAATATATCCCCTAAAACCACGGACAGAAAACATTGGACAGGACACTTCATGTGCATAAAGGCATAAAGGGGCATTTCAGCTGCTAGGTAAGATATCTGGGCTTTTAAAAAGAGTTTCTATAATAGGCTATTGCATTTTAGGACAGAGCAAAGATTTTTCCCCATGATCACAGGCTTGCTTACCTTAACTCTTTATCCATACAGCAGGGGTGGCATGCTAACCACGGTAAAGCATCTCTGAGAGTTACCATATTACATCAAAATGTGTTTTCTCTGCAGTATCTGCCAGAATTACAGGATAGCATGATGAATTGGGCCCACCTGTTGTAAGAACTGGAATATATGTACTCACATAAACCTTGATGGAAGCTAAAATGGCAGCTGGGATTCTTTTCATCTTGACCCCTAGAAACCTGTACTTTGCTCATTTTAATAAAATAAAGCTGTGGTAAAAGTTGTAGCTCTATATATAGTAATATTGAAGGCAAAAATTAAGCTCCAGAGAATAACAGAGCTGCGAGTAAAGCCTGGAACATGAGTCTTAAACTGAAGGTGTTTTGCTTAGTTTTCAGAACATTATATGTCAGAAGAATTAGTGAGGCATTACACAGACACAATTTGATTTTCTTTGGCTCCACTGAAAGAAGTAAGGCTAAGTGTAATTGGTTTTGTTGCTTAATTTTCTAGCCCTTGTGTTAAACCAAACTGCTGAGGTCATGTTTTTTAAGCCTTGCACAAAAGCATGGTCTTGAAAAGATATGGCATGTGTGCCTTCTTGTCTGCTCTTGTGTTTCTGTGGGCAGTAAGAAAATGCAGGTTTTGTAGGCAACCTGGGGACATGCTTCTTTCTGGGGGAGTGCTGTATGCTGTTCTGAGAGATTTGCAAGTGATCAAATGGTCTATAGTGCAGAACTAGTAAAGAACTTCACAAATCAGAATGACACTACAGAAAAATAGTTCAGAGGAGTGTAGATGCATGTTTTGCTGCA